>NW_017306291.1:1206666-1238822 GCF_000935625.1 Nanorana parkeri | reverse complement strand
CCCGCCATACCGTTCCAAACGTTGACAGACATCCCAACCTGCAAAACCTTGCTTCATTTTTGTTTTTTTCTTATTTTGACAGCGGCTGTAATCAGAATAATAGAAAAAAAAAACCAACAACAGATAGCATGGTAATGAAAAGCTAGGGTGCTATCGGCTATTGGCCAATAGCAGGCTGGCTATTGCACCCGCCCACTGCTGCTGTCAATCAGCAGAGAAGGACCTGAAGGAGAACTTCAGGTCCACCTCTGCTGATTGACAGCAGCAGTGGGCAAGTGCAATAGCCAGTCTGCTATGCGCTATTGCAAATTGAAAAAGCCAATAGCAGCTTAGCTTTTCATTCCCATGCTATCTGTTGTTTTTTGTTTTATTTTACTCTGATGACCGCTGTCACAAAAAAAAAAAACAAACAGATAGCAGGGGAAGTAGAACCACCAGGTATCCCAGAAAGGTTTACTCTGCTAGATAGAGCAAGGTAAACCTTTCTGGGATAAAAGCCGCTATCTTATAGTGGGAGACTCCCAGAACGTCCGGGAGAGTTGGGATGTCTGCGTTGGAAGTCACAAGTAGACTTCCTGATCATGTGCTCATGATTGGCTGACAGAGGGGTCACATGATGGGGATGCTGCCCTCTGTTCCCCAATTGTAAGCTAGGGCCACTTTCGCTTTAACCCCTTGGCAATATCTCCCGCCATACCTTTAAACGGCCCCAAACGTTGGGAGTCACAGTTAGACTTCCTTATCATGTGATCGCCATAATTGGCTGTCACAGGGGTCACATGATAAGAGGCCCATCCCACCAGCTCGGTCACTGTGCTAGGAGCACAGTGACCGGCAGAGAACAGCAGAGCCAGGCGAACACATATATGTATATATATATATAAAGCCCACCCGCTGTGCTGCAACACATATATGTTACATGTTAAAGCATGGCCTGCGCAGACACAATAAACTATACTGGGTGTGTGGCTTAGCAGACCATGAATTCTAAATGTTACCAATCCTCACAGCTTCAGGAAGAAGTCATTATCAGATGGGTATATTTAGAGATCTGAATAGCTCTGTCACCACAAAGCATGCAAAAGTTTTTGTTACGCTAGGGTTCATCTTTATACCAATTTAAACAGTTATCGAAGCATTTAGTCAATATTTTATTATGTGCAGCAGCTACCCCTGAAAGCCCAACACATCAAACAGCAACAACGGAACCCCCAGTCCCCAGACTGAGCAAATTTTAAGGTCTGCCTACAAATGCAAATTAAATGGAAGAATTCTAAAGTTGCGCTAAGCAATTAAATTACACGCCGCGACATTCCGAAATGTGAGATGCAAGTCACGGGTGGGGAGTTCTCACTTGTTATTGTCATTGATTTATCTACCTCACTTATAATGCAACAAATGATCAGTCTGCCAGGAATCCGCTGCCTTTTCCCGAATAAAATGCTCATCGGATGATTTGCAGCATTTATTATCCAGCACATTCACTGACCAGATTTGTTCACACAACTATCAATGGCATATCTGGGTCTCAGAGACATACTCCTTACAGTTGGGTTCACATCATTTTCTGGACCAGATCTGGAACGCAGTGCATCGTGTTTTTACCGTGATTTTACCACGTTCCAGAGCTGGGGGGTTTTTTGCTTTTTTAAGCTTAAATGGGCTTTAAGGTGTGTCCCAGTGCGTTCCAGTGCATTCCAGACCAGACAAAATGAGACATGCAGTGTTTTTCTGGTCTGGAATGGACTGTGTTGGTGGGAACAGAGGCCAGAAATAGCATAGGGATACATTGGAATGCATTTTGGGTCTGGAAAAAGTCTAATCTGGAGGTAATCTGGATGTGGGGCGAATGAGCCCTAGAGCTTAGCTCCAGGATAAGCACATTTTGCATAAAAACAAGAGTCACGTGCATTATTCATTGAATCTTGGTGAGATTTGTGTATTTTTTCCAGATCTGTACTGTAATCCAGTGTGAAACTTTACCTCTGTGCAGGACTGGTCACTGCTGCTCTCTCTCCTTATGCAGGGTGACTGGTCTGGTCTCCACCCCTCCTGCAGACAGCCTGTAGTATGTGAAGTCTGCTGGGTCCCTCCCACAGCGCTGCTCTCTGCACAGGCCTTGTACAGCACATTGATGACGTCACTACTAGTTTTTACAACGTGATATATATATGATATCTGGGTATGTAAAAGCATTTATATCCTTTGTGGCAATAGACAAAGATATTTAAATAATATTTGTATGCACAGAGTTCACTTTCAGCTTTCACTATAATATGGTTGGTGATCGCTTTTTATTAGCTATTCTGAAATGGTTAATCATTCATTTTAACCATTGTTCACCACTGATTTCTATGGAATGCTCTCCACGTTCCATCCAACTCACTCGTTGCTACACATTCCTAGCCCTTCAAATCAAGATTTCAGCCTAAACCATTCTAAAACAAGCTAACGTCACTGCAAAATGGTATAAGCCCTGCAAAGAAAAGAAGCAAACCCCTCTTTGCATATGTGTGCTTTTCTGTGATTATTCTCTTTTTTTTGTTAGGAGAACTGTGGGGAAAAACAAAAAAATGACATTTATGATGCAGAGTGAAATGCACTTAACCCCACAGTTAGAACCCATGTGTGACACTGTAGCTGCCACACGCTGGCTCTATAGCTCGAGAACTGAGCGATCACAAGCCACACAATCTTCTCCCTGCAGAGATTGTTGACTGTCAGTCACCGCTCCCCGCAGGGATTCCCCCCCCCCCCTAAAAAGTTTTGCCTTCAGTTGGATACTATTGCAAACAGCTCCAACGTTGGTCCTCATTTTTTTTTCTCTCCCTTTTTAATGGGTCATCAAATGACACATATTTCAGGTCTGGAATGATAAGCGGTAATGGGTATCGGCTATTATCTCATCAACCCATAAACTGCATCTCTGGCCCTTAATTGTTCCTATGGAATTCTGACCATGGCCTGCAAATTTCACTAATCTCATTTCGCCATCTTCTGCTGTGGCCAATAAGTGCTCCATTTCATGAATATAGTCCTCTATTTGTCTAAACATTTGGAATGGAACTTTCTTTTCTGGCCAGTTAATAGCTTTCATCCATCTTGTGGCACAGATAAGATGTGTCATTAGAATGTTTGGAATTTTAAATTGAAGGGGTGACGGGCTCATCAATAAAGAGAACATTGGTTTGGATGTGATAATTTTATGAAGGATAGGAGAAATTACCAGAAAAGAACCCTGAACTGACAGAAATGTGGATGTTGCCATGGATGATTTCTCCTTCTGAAAATACTAGTTGCTGAGCCACTGCTGGCTTTAAAGGTGAGCTCTGGGATAAGCATATAAGAGGAGATTACTGTCCCTTTTAAAATAGATATTGGGTTATAGATCGTCCCTCTCTCTAGCCAGTCTGGGCAGGCCTTCCTGTCCCCCTGTTGGGTATAAATATTGGGGATGGTGCTCCTAGAATTTCTGAATGGAAAGAGCAGAGCCATGAAGTGTGACAACATGTAGGGCTAAGAAAACCACATTTTCCCCTCAGCAGGCCTCAACTCAAGGACTAATTTAGAATATTGACAATATCATCTTAAAAAGGTTCAGCTAATGACTAAGGACTCGAATCTAGATCATTAGTGGCCTCATACCTCATAGATCATTGATGGGTCCATAACTCATAGATCATTGGTGGCCCTATACCTCATAGATCACTGGTGGCCTCATACCTCATAGATCACTGGTGACCTCATATAGCATAGATTACTAGTGGCATCATTGGTAGGTCCATACCTCATAGATCATTGGTAGTCCTATACCTCATAGATCACTGGGGGCCTCATACCTCATAGATCACTGGTGACCTCATAGAGCATAGATCACGTGTGGCCTCATACCTCATAAATCAATGGTGGCCTCACACCTCATAGGTTATTGGTGGCTTCATACCTCATAGATTATTGTTGGCCTTATACCTCATAGATCATTGGTGGCCTTATACCTCACAGTTCACTGGTGGCCTCATACCTCATAGATCACTGGTGGCCTCATAACTCATAGATCATTGGTGGCCTCATACCTTATAGATCAATGGTGGCCTCATACCTCATAGATTAATGGTGGCCATATACCTCATAGATCACTGGTGGCCTCATACCTCATAGATGATTGGTGGCCTTATACCTCATACATCACTGGTGGCCTCATACCTCATAGATCACTGGTGGCCTCATACCTTATAGTTCACTGGTGACCTCATACATTAATGGTGGCCTCATATGTCATGGATTAATGGTGACCTCATACCTCATAGATTAATGGTGGCCTCATACCTCATAGCAAGATACAATTGCACAAGTTACCATCTTTTGGACCCTGTGATACAATTTATAACAGTCAGTTAAAAAAAGCAGGAAAGAATATTCCTGACTGGAATATGTATACAGGCACACATTGAGGGCGGGAGTACTGGCTTCTTCCTGTGACCCTTAGGGTGTTGTACATAGAGTAGAAGATTGCGTTGCAGCCCTGGAATTGGATGCAGGTGAACCAGGTAAGCCACCCAAGGACTATGAAGGCTATTTTTGGGGGGCTGCATGGCCATGCATTACGTAAGATGCCCAGAAGCTGCAATGACATCAAGAGCCCATCCTAGCAGCTTCCAATCGTCACATTGTTCATGAAAGTGCTGTCACGGTGCTAGGGACACACAATTGAATGCACTCCCAAAACAAAACAGTGACACATACTGTATATGTGGCAGCACAGAACAGGGTCCACTCTGTGCTGCCACTTCTATGTGTACAGCCATTCCGAAGGGGTTACAGTAGGTCATCATCTTCTGCTCAAGAAGCCAGCACCAATCAGCCATCACTGAACCCTAATGTGTCCATGTCTGCTAACTTTTTTCAAATAGAAAGGATCCTTCTTTATTATAGAGATAATCTACTGGACACATATATTATTTTATTTTATATTAGACAGAGCAGAAGGCTGTTGCACAGTATATTTTTAGACTAAAAGGAAATGAACAGAATTAATTTGTAACACTTTATTATATATACAGTATATAACATTTTTCTGTGCACCCTTCATCTGGCAAACCACCAGCATTTATCAGATCGATAGTTAGGATCCCATAGTATGCATTTATGAACTACTGACACTGCTTTGGTTGTCAAACTCCCCCAACATCTAAAGGAACCTGTCCAGCTGACCTTGGTGTTAGAGAGAAACAACCTTCTGCTTTTCTGGGAAAATTACTCTCCTTAGTTAATGATTTATAGAGAACGGCTATTTCATGAATGTACAAACCTGCCAGGCAGTCCCACACATTTTCTGACTGTCCAGCCCTATACCGGACACATATACAGTAAATACGTCTTCCAGCATTTAAAGGTATTTTGCACACCTGTACAGTATTAGCAATAGTATTTCAGTTATTCCTCCCCAGGCAAGGTCAGGCTAGGCTTTCAGAAGTGTGCTTTTTAATGAGAAATGCTGTGATGCAGAATCATCAATTTCTTGACTCCTACTGCAACAGCAAATTACTAGAATTCTGTACCAGGGCATCGGCCTGCCGTGTCTGAAGGTCATCTTCTAAACCCAGTGCAAACAGCTTATTCATAGCTGAAATCAGGGCCAGTTTTAAGCAAAATAGATCCATGGAAAAAAAAATAAAGTGAGGCCCCATGTGCTGAAATAATGTAGCCCAGGAATAAGCAAACGTTGGCCCTCCAGCTGTTGTGAAACTACAAATCCAATCATGCATTTGCCTCTGGGATGCATACTTGTGGCTTTCAGAGTCTTGCAATGCTTCATAGAATTTGTAGTCGGACCACAGTTGGAGGGCCAGAGTTTCCCTACCCCTGCTGTAGTGGGTGGCAAGGGCATCTCCATGAAGTAGGGATGATTTAAAGCAGAAGTAAACTCATTGGTCCAAAAATTGTGCTCCAGTCTGTCTCCAGAGACCCAATTATTCCCCCACTGGGTACCTCCATCTTGCCTCTTGTTAAGCATTGAGAAGGTGAAGTCTGGACTTCAGTTACAATGTACTCAACCCACACTGCTACCCTTCCTGTGACAGTCTTTTGTCTCTGCTTTCTGCATGTCAGCAGCCAGGCGGAGTGGTTACAGGTGGAGATTAAAGCCTTAGTCTCTGACTTTTGACAAAAAGTCAAAATTTGCATATCAGAAACAGCTCTGTTCAGTCAATATTAAACAGCCAATGAAGATGAAAACAAGAATGCTACTGAAGTGCACATGTTTAGGGAATGGAGAGTAGAGATGCACCGGTACCAGTTTTTCAGTATCGAGTACCGATATTTTTTTTCCCACCGATACCGGAAGTCCTATTAAGGAAGCCAGGTGGTGTGTAATGACTCGCCACCTGGCTTCCTGATTAGCAGGGAAGCCGTCTCCATGCTCCCTCGTCACCAGAGCAAGCCGGCTCCAAGGATTGGCTGATTATAACTTTTTTTTTAGTGCCTAGACAAAAACAAGCACTTAACCCTTGCAGTGCAGGGGTAGCCCCACTGCAAGGGTTAACAACACTTTTGCCTGGAGTTCTGCTTTCAGAAAAATAGAAAATACTGAAATTTACTGTTATCATTAGTATTAAATGCCCACTCCTTTATAGTAACCTTGTACAGAACAATAATGGAATTATGACTAACTACATTTGAGCAATGCTATAGCAGCATTTGTTTGAGGCATTGACACTCAACTCTCTGTGGCAGAATGCTATCAACTGTGCTAAATAAAAGCCTAATTTTAAAGTAAATCTGTCATATGTCAATCAAGATGGCTGCCTGAAACAAAACTAAAATCACTTCTACTTGTTGATATTCATACTGAGATTGCTAAGGTGGAGACTCCGATCACACTATGGTGCTTATCTATTACAAGAGGGTGAGTCACAATCACGGTCAAATCCAGTGGCCTGTTTGTGGGAATTATAACAGTTTGCAGTGCAGGGACCGAATGTCAGAGTAAACTATGCAATGAGAATTCCAGTAATAAAATCAACCAATTGCCATTGGAAAAGAGTTTCAACAGTTTGTAACATTGGCCATATTGTGAAATATTAATGAAAATGGAAATCCAGCTGCTTGACTTGGAAAATCTGGCTTGGGGTGCACGGTACTGTTTGTTGAGTTTGCTTGGGTCCATGGTGCAATGTTTTTAATGTATTGGGGTGCATGATGCTATTTATTGTGTGCACTTGGGTCCATGGCGCAATGTGTTTAACGTATGTGGCTGCATGGTGTTATGTGCATTTGAGTTCTAAATTTATTAGGCTACATTCACACAGGGCATTCTGGGATTCCCGCGGAAGAACCTACAGGTTCCTGGGGCCGTATCTCTCAGCAGCAGTCCTCATGTAACTGTACATGGTGCTACTAAATGCAGTTTGGGATAAATGAATGTCGCTGGACATATCTATACTGCGCCCAGTACTACAGTACTTCTGCACAGAGTTGTGCGACACTGTACAACCGCATCGCACCGCACTGTGACGATAGAACTTAATCAAATGTCACTTAGGACATTTCAATAAAGTTCTAACTAAAAAAAAAGTAAACATTGCAATGCACCAGGATCATCTTATGAGCACGCACATTTTTTGCAAAAAGATATTTAATTGGAAAGACCATTCGATGGTCAGGCCGTGCATGCACAGGCATCCTCTGCCTTATGCGTGCAGGTAGCTTTAGAAAATGAATTGTATAAAGGAAGGCTTTTCTAATAACTCATCTCTTGCAGCCATCCCTTGAAAAAAAGTGATTACACTTCACTGTGCACTTCCTTTTAATTGCTCGCTGATATGAACAATCTTCTGGGCAACGATAGAATATTCATGAGTATTTGTGGGAACACGCTACGCTTTGCCACTGCCAGTCTCATTCCTGAGAAAAGTGCTGTGACATCAGAGATATGTCAGGCATGTTGGAACACGACTGTAAGGAAACACACAGGGTCATGCTGGGGCTAATCCATGAACAGTGGTGGGAAAAACAAAATAGAAATACAAGCAAAGCCAGGCAACCAGGTGTGAGTATTCATTCCCTGGTAAAATGAAAAAGGGAATTGGGCTGCTATCAGAAATATCTCTACTTCTCTAGACTTCTAGAAGGGCCTGAGTACATTTATAGGATATGGTTTGCTGCAGAACTGCTTTTTCCCCCATGCAAGCCAATAGGAATGTAAGAGCAGCATGATGCAGTTTAGAAGGAGGTCAACTGCCGGTCAGAAGAAGGTCAACTGCAGGTCAGATGCACCTGAGAAGACTCTTAGATGGAGCTCAGAAGCATCTCAAGCTGGCCTCAAATGTTATCTTAACGTGACACTAAACTCAGGAGTTAATTCTTAAAGACGCATGCAAGTACCTTAACTATTAACAAAAATGTATCTTATTTGTGTATCACTCGGCTGTAGATCCTCAAATCATCTCTGAATTGGTGCCGACACTGTCCTTCCTTCTGGAGGGTGGCTACTTTTGCTCCCCATGGTCCCTGTGTGTGTTGTAAAGTAGCCTACGTTCCAAGCTCACTCCTGTTATGGACTAAAATAGTTTACTAATTTGTATTTAGAGATTGTAGTCCACCCCGGGAGCGAGCTTGGAGCGTTGACTACTTTACAACACACACAGGGACCATGGGAAACAAAACTAGTCACCCTCCAGAAGGAAGGACAGTGTCAGCACCAATTCAGAGATGATTTGAGGATAGACAGCTGAGTGATGCACAAATAAGATACATTTTTTAAATAGTTGGGGTACTTAAATGCATTTTTAAGATTTAACTCTTGAATTTAGTGTCACTTTAATGCATCTGAAAGCATGCGGCATTTGTCTATGAACAAAACTATCAACAACTTTTGCTATCAACAAAAGCCCTAAAAGTGGCAAGGCATAGCTTCAGTCAAGTTGCACAAGAGACAGTTATGGGTCCAACTACAGCAGCTTTGAGCCACTCGTACATGGGAACAATTAGTTTGTTCACTGCAGATCAGACAAAATAACTTTTTTTGTGGGGCAATGTAACATGACTGAGGTAGCATAGATGTGGACCACCCGTCCTTGTAAGGAATAAATAGACCACACTCCAAAATGGCATAAAATGGCCTTAGCAGCCTTTTAATAACAAATTTGATATGAAACATAACTATATATAAACAATTATCAGAATTACCTAAACAAAGTTGCAGGTCTATGAAGGCCACACCTTTTCTGGATCCGTTACCTGCGGCAGGACTACAACATGTTAGGCCCCCCAGCGGCAACACACTGCCTCGGGGACAACCACCAACTTACCGCATACACTCCAAATATCCAATAGTGTTCACCAGCTTACATACCATGAATAGAGGACCCATACCAAATTTCAATACCCAGAACAGATTGCTGATAGACAAATCCATATAGCATTGAATGAAAGATACATTTCCAACTGAGCACTTATCCTGTGCTCAAATCTGGTCTTTGCACATACAGATATAGGAACACAGGCGTATAGTCTTCTGAAATGGTTCAAGTGACCTTTAAAACGACAAATAACAATTTGTTTCTGCATAAAGGTTACACAGTGCACTGTGCAAAATCTTTAGATTCCCCTCTGCAACTATCATATATCCACCTCTATCACAACACAACAGAATATAAAGACACACATCTAATTTTCACATTTTATAAGGCATTAAATGTAAAGATTTGCAGGTTATGCACTATGGGCAGAGTTCAATTGCAAACACATATGAGTAATAAATACACTCATATTAATTAAAGAAAAAATGCATTTTTTATGTTTTTGTATTGGATCCATTAGGGCACTGAAACCGTGATCATGGGTGCAATGCTCTGGCTCCTCAAATTCTCCCTCCCATCCCGAGGTACAGACATTCAATAACAGGGACAGGAGGAAGAATGAATGGTCTACAGGTGCAGTGACATCACCACACATGCATTCAATTGAGATCTACAGGTCCCTCTGCTGCGGTGGCAGATGGAATTTTAAGCTTATACAATCACAGATCCTGTCAAAGGGTCTGTGAATGGATAGCCCAACCATCTGGGCAAAGCCATGCAAAGTCATCCCAAATTTAAAAAAAAGAGCAAAAGCTTGTGGGGAGAAGAACGCCGCGATTCCGGTAAGGGGGGGCCAAATGGTGATGTGATCATGCTTAATGTAACACCCTGAAGATATGGCTGTGACATGGTCTAAAAGGTAAACCTAGCCTGTACCTACTTTACTGTTGAAATACATCAGCCATATAAGCAGTGTTTTTTAACAAATCTCTTTGGGAAGAAAATGCCTCTGTCATTCATCTACAATAATTTACAGATCAGAATAAATTAGAGGTGCATACCGGAAACAAATTGTTATTTGTGTACTCAGCGATCACTGAATGTTTGTAGCCTGCTCTCCTCTCTGACACGCTGTCACAGGAGGCTGAGTGAGCGTGCGAGAGGAGAGGCCAGCCTCCTGTGACAGCGCTGTCTCTGCCCCCACACCGCTCTGCCGTACTGTGATAGGAGGCTGAGCGGTGTGGGAGGAGAGACACCGGCCACTCACATCGCTCTTGTCCCGCAGCGCTCGGCCAGCTGTCACTTTCTCTCCTCCCCGCTGGGACACAGAGCAGCGCCCAGCGGGGAAGAAAGAAATCACGGATGCGCCGATGTATCGGCAGGAAAGTGGCACTTTAGGCATTTAGCCAAAAGTGCCGTTTTCGGCCGATATGTTTCGGCGGCCGATATATCGGTGCATCCCTAGAATAAATAAATATTCTACTTTTTTAAACCCCATTCCAGGATAATTTTGTGCCCCTTTCCTTCCCATCTGACCCATACCACAAGGATTTTTTTTCTTACCAGTTGAGACAAGGTTTACACATCTAAGCCCCCATCTGGATCCCTCACCACCGCCATTTCCAGGTGTGGTGAGTCACTAAGTGCCGCAGATACTGCCAGTCCCCTGACATCCCCTTGCATATTGTCCTTCCTCTTCTGGATCCTGAGAGGACCCTGCCGCTGGACAGCCAGCAGGAAGTGTCCACATCACTGTCTGTGTGATGTGGACAAAGAGGAACTCCACAGGAAGTAAACAAAGAGAGGGACCACACGGAAGGTGAGTATAACGTAAACGCGGCTTTAGGTAAGAAAAAAGGTCAGTTAGATTTTGTTTCTAGCAATCAGTTAGAAGAGGGTGGAAGAGGATTGGAAATTATCCTGGAAATGGACTTTAAAAACTTCAAATATTGCTATATGCTCAATGTCTACCTTCTAGAGGCATGTTTCAATGTATACCCTGAATATGGGTGTATCATGGTATAAAAGGTTAATGTAACCTTTAAGCAATTTGCACTTCTGTAATATCAATTTTTTCTGATGTTAAAGTGACATTAAACCCTCAGATTTTTTAACATAAACCAATACTGTAATGTGTGCCTTACTGTAATCCATGGTTGTTTCCCTTCTCTTTGATGCTCTTCCTTTTAAATCCTCATGTCTTCTCATGCTTGGGAAGAACTTCCCTTTTCAGCTCAGGGCCTCTTCCTGTAGTGCTGGCTCAGGTTACAAACCTATACAAACCTATACACAGACACCATATATCCATTCCTGAGACAAGGCAGTCTGCTGCAAAATAGAAGTTCTGCCCAGCATGAGAACAGATACAGATTTAAAAGGAAGAGCAGCAAAGAGAAGGGAAACAACCATGGATTACAGTAAGGCACACATTACAGTATTGTTTTATGTTAAAAAATCTGAGGGTTTAATGTCACTTTAAGCATTTAAGTATCAAGTAGATGTATGAAAATAATTGGTTTGCATATGCATTCTCCATGGTCTGCACAGCTAGGGGTGTGGTGAAGGCATGTGTTTTGCTTAAAGTGTATCTAAACCCAAGAACGAAAACACAATATACTGCAGCTTACCGGTCCTTACATGAGGCAGCTACATTAGCTTTCTTTTTTTGTGTATGCACATTCTCTGTACATACAGAAAAGTACCACTTAGCCCTGTCAGAAACGTAGTATCCTTTTAACTGGATTGATATGAAATCTTAAACAATGTTATCAGCTTCCGCAACTTTCTTCTTTCTTCTACATGTCCCTCTATGTAATTAATATGAAAAGAGATCGATGTGTTTTTGGACAAAATCAGGGATCAGTCTAGAGTGACAACACTGCTCTTCCATAGATACAGCACAGTGAGTGAGTGTTGTCAACAGTAGGACAGGATATGTGTTACAGGCGGGATCACCAGGTGAAAATCAAAGTAAAATTTTGTGGAAAAAAAATTATGCTGCCAACAAATCTAAGGATTGGTAAATTGCAATATATAGATATATAGATATACACAGGCAGTCCCCGGGTTACATACAAGATAGGGACTGTAGGTTTGTATTCAAGTTGAATTTGTATGTAAGTCGGAACAGGTACATTTTTTAAGTAACTCCAGCCCAAAAAAATTTTTTCGTTTTGGATAGCATAGGGAAGGGTCACGTTTGTTTTGCTGTCTGTTCCCGTTGTTCAGAAGATTATAATATAATTTTTTTAAATATTATTTAAAATGACACACCCAAAAAAGTTTTTTTCTATTTTTAATTTTATTTAATTTTTTTTATTTGTTTGCATTTTACATTTTTATTTAGCTTTTTTTACATTTTTTGTCTTATTAATTTTATTTTTTTAAACTTTTTTTTTATTTATTTTAATGCTGGGAGCAATAGCCAGCCTGCTATTGGATATTTCAATTTGCAATAGCCAATAGCAGGCTGGCTATTGCATCAATAGCAGGCTGGCTATTGCATCTGCCCGCTGCCTGCTATCAATCAGCAGAAGATGGGTCTGAAGGAGAAAGTTCTCTATCAGGTCCTCCTATGCTGATTGACAGCAGACAGTGGGCGGGTGCAATAGCCAGCCTGCTATTGGCTATTGCATTTTACAATATCCAATAGCAGGCTGGGTATGGCTCCCAGCCTGCAGATAAAGAAGAGGCAGGGGGGCGGGGCAGAGGAGAAGCGGCCGGAACGGGGGAGCTGAGGAGCGTCGGACCGGGGGAAGAGGATCAGACGGACCCAGGGAAGAGGAGCGGACGGACCGGCACAAGAGGAGGTGCGGACGGACCGGAAGAAGGGGAGGAACCGGCCGGTACATTTAGGAGAACTGTGGACCTCGGTTCGTAAGGACGGGTTGCCTGTAAGTCGGACATCTGTAAGTCGGCGACTGCCTGTATAGATAGATAGATAGATAGATAGATAGATAGATAGATAGATAGATAGATAGATAGATAGTATATTTTTTTCCCTGGTAGGGGTGGTTAGAACTAGGGATGCATCGAAACCAATACCAGTATTGATATCGGTGCCGATGCCAAGTCTTTGGGCAAGTGTGAGTACTCGCCCAAATGCTCTCGATGCCTATCCCTGATACCGAAACTTCTGGTATCAGGAAGCTGGAGGCGAGTCATTACCCACCCACCCCCGGATTCTTGATTTGCCAGGAAGCCGGCTCCATGCCCCCTCGTCACCATGGAGCTGGCTTACTGGCCAATCAGGAAGCCGGGGGTGGGTAATGACTCCCCTCTGGCTTCCTGATTGGCTGGCAAGCCGGCTCCATGCTCCCTGGCGACAAGGTAGCATCCATCTAGATTCCTGACCAATCAGGAAGCCAAGCGGTGAGTCATTCCTGGCGCCCGGCTTCCTGATTGGTTGGGAATCAGGCCAATCAGGAAGCCAGGCGGTGAGAAATTACCTTCCTGATTGGCCAGAAAGCCAGCTCCATGCTTCCTCGTCACCTGGTAATCAGCAAGCCGGGCGGCGAGTCATTTCACACCGCCCGGCTTTCTTAATGGGACTTCCGGTATTGATATTCTAAAAGAAAAAATCAGTACTCATATAATTTATATGTTGGTAAGAGGTTTGAATGTCTGTCAGGTTTTAACTGCTGTGTCCCCACTGGAGAGAAGCACTTTCTCTATTTGTCTTGATAACAGGTCATCTGGACTGACATTGCAGGAAATTCCACATTTTGAGTTGTCACTATTATAGGAGTTGATGAGAAATATTTTCAACAGAGGCATTTGTTCTGGTGATAACAGGGATTTCCCTTTCACTTCCTGAAAGGAAGGCAGCGGGGATCCATAGGAAGGAAGAGGAGGAGATGTGCAACCAGCGCTGTAAACACTGCCGCAAGGTCCCCAGAAGGCCGCCATGAGGTCCCCAGCAAGCACAGGACCTTACGGCAGCCACTTATGTTTAAAAATTGAAGCGCCTGTATTGGCACCAATACAATATCGGTAATGGCAGGTGAGGCTCTGGAAAGTGCCACCCAGGGCAAATGCCTTGTTTGACTTGTGGCAGATACACCCCTGGAGTTTCATGGGGCTGTGGAGTTAATGTTTACCAAAATTAACCCTGTCTGTTCTGTGCTGACAGATCTCCATATCAATTGAAAACTAGATTTGAACACCGTCTGTCCGAAGGGTTAAATATCTAGAAGCATTGTATTTTCATGACAGGAAATTGCAGTCTGTTCCCCTTTGTCTTGGGGTTGCAAGTTGCTTGCAGTCTGACCAAAGGCCTCCTCCAAATAAAAAACTGATAGGTAAGAAATACTTTGTTTAAAAAATATTGTTCAGTATGCTGTGTGAATGGGAACAAATACCAAGCATATAGTGGGGTTTTCTCAAATTTGAATGACAAGTTTGAAATAAACTATTTTTGGCCCGCTTACCAAACTCAGAAAGTTAGGAAGTATGGCTGATCTCCGCAAATAATCACCAAGCGTATAAATTCAGGATTTATTTTTGCAGAACAGTCTCTGTTTAGTGCATTCCGACACTGACACTTTAGTCGTATTAAGTCTGCCAGTTTGCATACATTTGCTGAGTAAACACAACTGTCTCCATGAATTAGAAAACTGTCACCTAGTTTTCCGGCAGCTCTCATACTCCCTCCTCGAGGCCTGGCACTGATATGTACATGACAGATAATGGAAATAATTTCTGGGGGCGCTTTACAGATGACCAGATGTTTAGTGACCATACATCAACAACATGACCTTGGCACTGGTCGTGATGATAATGCAATCTATATACATTGTAGATGTAGAACACGGCACCCTCCAACATGACCTTGCCACTGGACGTGATCATAATGCAATCTATATACATTGTAGATGTAGAACACGGCACCCTCCAACATGACCTTGCCACTGGACGTGATCATAATGCAATCTATATACATTGTAGATGTAGAACACGGCACCCTCCAACATGACCTTGCCACTGGACGTGATCATAATGCAATCTATATAGATGTAAAACACGGCACCCTCCAACATAGCCTTGGCACTGGACGTGATCATTATACTATCTCTATAGATTTAAAACACGGCACCCTCCAACATGACCTTGACGCTGGACGTGATCATAATGAAATCTATAATTATGTAAAACACGCACCCTTCAACATGACCTTGGCACTGGACGTGATAATAATGCAATCTACATAGATGTAGAACACAGCACCCTCCAACATGACCTTGGCAATGGACGTGATCATATTGCAATCTATATAGATGTAGAACACGGCACCCTCCAACATGACCTTGGCACTGGACGTGATCATATTGCAATCTATATAGATGTAGAACACGGCACCCTCCAACATGACCTTAGCACTGGACGTGATCATAATGCAACCTACATAGATGTAGAACACGGCACCTTCTAACAAGACCTTGGGCCACTCCCATTTTGGATACATTGAGATAGCTGATTGGGTGATAGAACGTACGAATTCCGAAGAAGTGAGGACTGCCTGGACGAAGTTTTTTTGTGGCCAATCAGGTGTCTGCACTGAAGAGGGAGAGAGGAGTTGTACAGTAGTAGGCATCATGTGACACACACCACCCATCACCATTAGATAGCCTTTACATAAAAGAACACAAACTCTAATATTTTGCTTGCTTCTGTGTTCTTTATTAATATATACTTCTACACAGAGCTATCATAACTACCTAAGTCTTGATATCAGCCTCTGGTTATACCATACATAGCAGTACAGGGAGAGGAAAGGGACAATCGGGGAGATATTTCATTGAGAAGTGTTGTCAGTCATCATACCCTGTGAACATGCTTACAGGAGGGTTGAGTGGAGAGATGATCTCATCTTTGCGCTGCTGCTTCTTCAATGTCCAACCACATGCTAGAGTGGGTCTAGGATCTGCCTATAATGCTTAACAACAGTGCAGTCTTCACAGAGGTCAAAGAATTGGATGTGCAGTCTTACGAAGGTGCTTTGGCAGGTCAAACAATTCACATATATCTAGTTATTCTATGTATTTAACTCTTTGCCTGGAACATTCCTTTTTAACAATGTAAATGTGTATCTATGTGACCTCCAACATGAGGTGATCATTATACTTGTTTTCAGAGGTGGGCTGGGCTCATGGGTAGAAGGCATTTGCCTTCCAGGCCAGTAATAATAAGTTATGCCGGAGGTCCACAGTGGACATTCATCATCATTCAGACTTAGATCAGTAGGTGACATGCTGAGCATTATATAAATACTTGTTACCTGTTCAGACCTGCAATCACAGTCACAGGCAAAGGGAAGTGTTCTACACCAACTTCCCTTGCACATCTGAGATGTCATGAGACTGAAAAAAGGAGCTAATGCTGGAAGATATGACAAAGTGTATCATAATAAGCCATGTCCTTTAGGAACACCCACCATTCACTTGGCCAAGAAATCATGGAGGCCCTGTGGCGCACTTTGCCTGGTACATGTTCTTTGGCCCACAGAAATCTGTCCCTGACATGAAAGGGCCAGTTGGTTGTGTTTTCCCTCCCAGGCCAATGGTTCCCAGACCTCCTCTGATCATTATACTTTTACTTTACATTCTACACAGACTTAAAACACTTCAGCTTTCACGTGACCTCATCATCATAATATAGGTCTATAATACTCTATGCAGAAGTAGAATAATACATTCCCCACATGATCCGACAATCAGACACATTTCAATTTTCCACACAGACATAGAACATTGCAACTCCTGAATGAGCCAATTACTGGACATGATCATAAAACAAAAATAAAAATGCTCTGTACATAGAAATAGAACATTGGACCTCAACCTTGACCAGATCATTGGACATCATGAACAACACAGACCTATTATATTCTATACATAGACAGAAAACTAAACTTCCAACATGACCTTGTCACTGGACATCATCATAATATAATATACTCCATACAGACGGAGGGCACAATACCTCCATAATGACCATATTATCATTCTGTGATTACATTATATAGAGAACACTGAACATCCAAATGTGATCACTGGACATGATCGTAATATGACCAACATCTACCAACATCTTTCATTAGGTCAGATTTTAATATTGTTTTACTAGAATTACTTGTTTTTAAAATAGCAATTTAACCTATACAGCAAATCAGATCTAAAGGCCGGCTGCAGGTACCTGTGCAAGCCTTCAAATCCATCCTTGTGTCCCTGTGACACCTCCATGAATCCCAGTAAGTTGTACAAAATTGAACCCTAACCTTTTATTCTCTTAGGTTTTCAGGAATAAGGAGAGGAATACAACTCCTTCCAGGTTTAAAATGCCTTTTGCTCCCCATAGAAAGGACTTCTCTTCCTGTTCTGACACCCAGGCAGGAAGTAAGGGGAGAACTTTCTCATGAGGACACAGGCAGCAGTAAAGTCCCGACAGAGGTTCTTAGCCTTTCTCATTGTACTAGAAAATGTGTTTTGATTTCTGCCTGTGTACCCTTTAGAGCAGGGATAGCCAAACTCTGGCCCTCCAGCTGTGGTGAAACTACAAATCCCATGAAGCATCTCTCTCCGTGAGTCATGTCTGTGGCTGTGAGAATCTTGCAAAGCTTCATGGGATTCGTAGTTCCACCACAGCTGGAGGGCCGCAGTTTGGCCATCCCTGCTTTAGAGGATAAGCTCTCATTTTCTGTCTGACAACCAAATTTCTCTATTCGAACAGGAATAAAAAGTTGACAGGGGTTCTAATTCTTCCACACTCTTCCTAAAACAAATTACGTTTTGGCTGAAGTTGGCCATAAATCTCTTTCACACTCCTGGTGCTACTGTTACCTGGACTTCATCACCATAATTACCACAGGAAATATTTCAGGTAGAGATGCACCGATACTCTGCGTGGTCTCATGAGGGCACATTCAATGTTCAAACTTTTCTCATTGTGCTTACCCCACACTGACCCCCCATGTAATCCCCAACCATAACACTCACCATCACACTGACCTTCCATGTAACCCTAACCCAGTACTTACCCGGACTGACCCTCTATGTAACCCCAACCATAACACTCACCATCACACTGACCCTCCATGTAACCCTAACCCAGTACTTACCCGGACTGACCCTCTATGTAACCCCAACCATAACACTCACTATCACACTGACCCTCCATGTAACCCTAACCCAATACTTACCCGGATTGACCCTCTATATAACCCCAACCCTAGCACTCACCTTCACACTGACCTTCCATGTAAACCTAATCCAGTACATACCACACACTGACCTTCCATGTAACGCCGGTCCTAGCTTCCACCCTCAAACTCATCCTCCATGTAACCCCAACCCTAACACTCACCATTACAGTGACCCTCCAGGTAACCCCAACCATAACACTCAGCATCACACTGACCCTCAATGTAACACTAACCCAGTACTTACCCGGACTGACCCTCTATGTAACCCCAACCCTAGCACTCACCTTCACACTGACCCTCCATGTAACCCTAACCCAGAGCTTATCCCACACTGACCCTCTATGTAACGCTAACACTCACCGTGAAGGTGAGTGCTAGGGTTGGGGTTACATAGAGGGTCAGTCCGGGTAAGTACTGGGTTAGTGTTACCCTCCATGTAATCCTAACCCAGTTCTTCCCCCACACTGAACTTCCATGTAATCCGGACCTAGCTTTCACCTTAACACTCACCCTCCATGTAACCCCAAGCCTTACGCTTACCATCACACTGACCTTCCATGTAACCCTAACATGATATTTACCCCACACTGACCTTCCATGTAACTCCAACCCTAGCACTTACCCTCACCCTTACACACTGACCCTCCATATAATCCTAACACAGTATTTATCCTCACACTGACCCTCTATGTAACCTTAACCCAGTACTTACCCTACACTGAAACTGTAACCACAACCCTAGCCCTTAACCTTCACACTGACCCTCCATGTAACCCTAACCCTAGCACTCACCTTCACACTAACTCTCCATGTAACCTCAGCCCTGGCACGCGCACTAACCTTCCCTGTAACCTGTTACCGTAAAACCAGTACTTACCCCACACTGACCTTCAATGTAACCCTAACCCCAACACTCAGTCTCATACTGACCATCCCTGAAACCCTTTAAACCTAGTAATCATTCTCACACTTACTCTCCAGTAATCCTAATAGTCACCCTTACACTAACCCTCTCTTTAACCCTAACCCCACTCACTCTTATACTCTGTAACCCTAAGACCAGTAATCACCCTCTCTCTGGCCCTCTCTGTAGCCTTAACCATAGTACTGAACCTAACACTGTCCTCCCCATATTCCTAGTACTCACCCTAACACTTACCCTTTACTGTTAATCTAACCCTAACACTTTCCTTCACATGGACTCTCACTGTAATCCAAACCCTAGTACTGAACCTAACACTGTCCTCCCTATAAGTAGTCACCCTCACAGCTACCCTTTCCTGTAACTCTACCCTCAGCACTCACCCTGACCCACTGTGTCACTCTATCCCTAGTACTCCCCCTCATACTGACCCTTCCCTTAACCCTAAACCTATCATTCTCCCTCCCATTCACCCTTCTTTAGCTCTCACCCTCATACTAACCCTCCCTGTTAGCCTAACTCTATCTCTTCCTAATGTAAACCTAATCCTTCATTTGAATACTCAACGCTCCTGTGCTGGGATCCTCTGTGCAGAAGATCAACCTTATTGTACTCAAAGATACCAACACCAAGATTTCAATGCTGGAATCTACTGTTTCATATATACTTTATATGTGTCATTATGGGATTATAAATGTTCCATGGTCTTTGAACTCTTTGGAATATTGGGAACTGTGTGGCCATGATGTATTCCAGAATAAGTAAACTAAATTGTGTAGAAAGCTAAATTCTCGCTGTCTTCCCATCACGCTATTTCATCATTACTTTAACAGCATTCATTGCTCCAGTCTACGGATTGCCTGCATGAGGTTCTACAAGCTGATATTGCTGACAAACAGTCACTCAGCAGCACGCCTGTCTTCCACGGATTATGATGATTGTGATGATTGCACTTCTTTCTCTGGGGAAGTCATTGCTCCGCTGCCTTCTCTCACTCATACAAAAGACACGGGTCTGTCACAGAGAAACACGACATTGCACAAGAGATTAACATCCGAATGCTCAACTATGCACGCCCAGCTTTTGGCATTACAGGGCGCATTCTTTCTCTTCCAGATCACTGGTGCGCCTTTAAAAACAAACAGCAAGTTGTTCTCTGTCACTGTAAATTGCACGGTCTCGCTGTTGCATGGGGAGCTTCCTAATTAAAAGCATTCCAGCCATAGTCACTCCTTAAGCCTCCAGGTATTCTCCGTGCGAGCACCATCTCTGCTTAACCCCTTCGGCTTCAAAGGCTTTGAAGCAAAACCGTAGCACTGAATTGTCTATACTTATCACACATTTTAAACCGTGACCAATCAACAAACAGCTTTCAGATTTCGGTCTGCTCTCAGCTCATAAAAGGTGAAATCTGGTTGGTTGTTACTGGTTCCTGCATTTTGTGCATCATCATTTCTCTCTCTCAAGCCCGATCTTACAGCTCATATACCCTAAAGCTCTATAGGTCTGTGCACCTGCTCCTTTGCAGAATGTTGAACTAGTTTAAGACAGCCAAAGCCAGACTTTCCTCTATTCATTTTGCATTTGCGATCATTTAAATTAGACTTTTAAATTGGTTCCAAGAAAAAAAGCCATTTACCTTGTCCAGGCAGTTGACTTTTTCCGTGGGATAGACGACCCTGCCACAGCGGGCACATTGCGGGTTCATTTTCCCAAAGTCCTCAGGGTCACTGGCACAGAGCAATACTGTATGAAAAAAAAAAGAGGATTAAAAAGAAGATCCCGGCTTCCTCTGGGTGACGGGAATGTGTTACAGCATCCAAAGGCACAGGCAGCTGTCAGGGAGCAGGCAGAGCTCTGATCAGCTGTGCAGAGAATACATCACACTGCAGTCCCAAGGCAGATGTGCGCGTGTGTATGTGTGTGTGTGAGTGCGTGTGTATGTATGCCACTGCCCAAGCCCGCCCCTGCCTGCCTTTTTTTTTTTTTTTTTTTCTTTGATGCTTTATTGAAATGTACAAATGAAACAATTTAAATAGAATACTATAGAAAGTAACTAAATAGAAGTGGTTTTTGCTACATTCTTTCCTGCCTAGAAAGACTAACGTTGTTACAAAAAGTCAATGTTTGCTAAAGCCAAAACTTTTTTATTATTTTTTTAACAAAGTAAGGAATAGTTAAAACAGTTAAAACATCTGCCAAGTTTATTTTTACCAAATTTTTTTATATAAGCCAAAATGTTTTCATTCATTTTTAATAAAGTACAAAATAGGTAAAACCCCTGTCAAGTTTTTTCTACCTAATTTTTTTTTTTTATCTAAAGCCAAAACTTTTATTTTTATTAATAAAGTAATGATTTGTTAAAACCACTGTCTATTTTTTTTCTACATTTTTTTAATCTAAATCCAAAACCTTTTAAATTCATTTTTAATTAAGTAGCAATTAGTTAAAACCCCTTTTCCCGTCATGCACACACATACTAACGCAAATCTGTGGACAGGGTGCATACGTATATGTAAACAATGACGGCTCAACACATTGAGGGGAATTTATCAAAACTGGAGCAGACAACATCTGGAGCAGCTCTGCACGGCAACCAATCAGCTTCTTTCTTTCATTTTCAAATCCTAACTATACAAACTGAAGAGAGAAGCTGATTGGTTGCCCTGGGCAACTGCTCCAGATTTAGATTTTGTCTGCTCCAGTTTTGATAAATTCCCCCCCAGTGTGTATTACCACATAGGCTGGAGTGAGATAAATAATTCTAGGTCCTTATTTACAGTTAACTCTAAACTCATAACCTGTAAAGGTATTTAAAGCTTGGGTTTGGGTACCGTCATTTTTCGCCATCACAAAGACATACACAGATTTCAGACTTGACATATGTATTATCTCTTTGCTCGGCACATCCTCATCTTTTCTTTTGTACAAAAAAAATGGGGACTATTTTGTGTTTTTGTGCACTCAGGGCTTGTTCACACCAAATGCGGTGCGTTCCAGAGCGGTAGCCACTGGAATGCACCGTGATCCCCCTCCCGCCCCAGAACGCAGGGGGAAGTTTTCGTGAGCTATTGCGAAGCGTTCCAGCGGCTACCGCTCTGGAGCGCACCGCATTCGGTGTGAACAAGGCCTAAAATTCATTGCAGGGTATTTTTTATTGAAAATAATGATTTGATAAACAGTTGTGTAAATATGATGTTACATTACATATTGCAACTACCATCCTTTTATTCTACAGGGCCTCTGCGTTCAGAAGATATATGTAATGTCCAAGGTTTTTTAAGTCGTTTTCTAGTTTAAAATTCAGATTTTAACATGTGTGCGAAAAAAAATAAAAAATTAAAATAATTGCTCTTGTAGCGGAGCGGTTAATAACGATATGTTCCTAGTACTGTATGATCACTAAATACAGTATAACAGCAGTCAGTGTTATGACTGGCTGCTGCTGACAGTGGATACACTGGCCTCTGAGACTGGTGTTTCCACTGTCAGCCATAACCCAGCACAGTCCCCCCCCCCTTGCATCAATCATTGGTTGCTCAGACTGCTGGCTTCCTAGCAACCCATGATGTCAGCCAGGGCCATGATGTCAGCCAGGGCCAGCTGCTACAACTACAAGCCATCTGAACGGCTGTACAACCACCCAGATCACATTTTTTTTTTTCCTTGTCTTCAATGGCATAAGATTTTACTCTCATTTTTGTATTTGTATTTTTAAAGGCACGGCTTGATAAACCTTTACTTTTTCAGTAGAGTATCTGCCATTTTCTATGTCACATCAGGTGGCTGCTGCCACAAAGCGGCTCAGCGCTTGACGTGTCAGTGGCTTCTAGTGGATTGATATGCTGAGTGACGTGACTGACAGGTACGCCTGCTATTGTGCGCCCCCCTTCCCTGCACCCTCCCCTGCCATTGTTTTTCAGGTGCCCCGCTCTTTTGTGGGGCCCAGGACCACGGCACACTATCTCAGGATGGAGACATTTATTAATTCCGTTCTGCTCTTTTGTCAGAAGCCGCCTGGAGTGCCGGGTATACAAACTATCAAGCACATTCCTGTGCTTGATGATCTGTACTGGAGGGCAGGAAAGACTTCAGAGGTCTAATCGACCCTTGAAGTCCCCATAAAGAGCACCTGTCACGTCCAAATTCTGTCAGATAGGGGCCTGTTAGCCCCTTTGTGATGGCAAAAGTTGAGGGGGAAAAAAATTAAGAAAGGTGATAAAAAGTAAAAAATAATCAAATAAATAATTGAAAATAAAAATAAATAAATCATATAAAAATTAAAAATAATAAAAGAAAAAAAATTAAAACCAACCCTGTCGCCCACGCCATCTGAATCTAATAAGCATGTGCACTGGTGTGAATGCAGCATAAATGGCGGACCACAGTACAGACACGAACTGAGTGACTGTTTTGTGCAGACCGCGATTCAGACCTCGGCTTGATGAAAATTTTATTCCCTGGACCTCCTTGATTTTAAATTCACTACCCCTGCGGTAGAACATGGAACCAGTTAGGAGAATGCTGCATCGTTTTATATTGGGTGGAAAGATGTAAATACAGTCTGACAATAAATAAAATGATGGAAAAGCTTTGGGGTTTGTTTTTTTCTTTCATTTCATGCAGCATTTTAATCTGTGCACAGATGGGTGCATACAGGACTTCTGCAATCAGTCTGAGGATTGCCAGAAACCCGCAGACCGCTGATTGAGAAACATTTATCCACAGACTAATCCACCTGCACCTTTCTTATGAGGTCTTGTTCATAAAGCAGCTATTTGTTTGCTGATGTATTCAGCTACTATTTTTATTTTAAAGACAAGGAAAATCTGAGAACTCGATGTTGCACTTGTTCACACATTTGATATCAAGGCAGCTGGTTGGTTAGCAATATAGCCTTGCAGGGCCTTGATCTTAAAATGAATTCAAACCAAGGATCCAGTGTGGTCCATTTTTTTTTTCTAAAGGAGTAGAGACTGTTCTGTTCAGCAAATCATATATTCACTTTGCATAGTGAATGCTCGCTAGGTTTAGTAAATAAGAGGAAGCAGAGTCCACTTCCCCCAGTCACGTATGACAAAAAAAAATCTATTTTCTTTTATTTCCCTTGCATGCAAATAGGTATTCAAAGTGAGAAGAGCTTAAAATAATCTACTAAACTCAGTGAACTTTGCAAAATGTTACGTTTTATAATTCAGCCCCTGTTTGCATGGCGTTTTTACATTCCGTCCTAGCTTCCGTGGGTTTCCACTTGGTGATCCAGCCTCCTAGTAAGTTAAAGCAGAAGTGGTAAAAAAATAAAAATGAACAGATCATTAAAAGTGAAAATAATCCAAAAAATTTGTTTGCTGCAAAGCTCACATTCCAGAGCTGTCCCCCCCTCGCAGTAATATATTTCTACCACTAAATGTTGCCGGTGTTCCAGGTGTACATACTGTGATCCCAGGTTGTTATAGACACAGCCCCTGGGCTCACAATACTACCACACTGAGCAGTGCTCATTACATAAGCATCATTCAGTGCAGGAGTAAGGACTTCCCACCACCACCACTGCAGGACAAGAGGAAGTGCCCATGATATCACTGGATGGGATATCTTGAAAAAGAACTTGGAAAAAAAAAGATTTCCTGGGGGAGTCACCATGCTCTCTTTATAAGGTTCTCATCCCCAAACATATCCATACAAATATGCAAATCCAGAGTAGGTAGAGAGGCACATACGGGTATTGCACTTTATTGCCGATGCTTTGACTTATCTCCGCTACAAGACCTGCGAGTGCCTATAGGCTGCCAATGTGGACCTCTCCTGCTGAAAATGGGCAGCCTGGTGCTTGGTGGTTGGTAGCGCTTCTGCCTTGGTCTGTGTTGCAGCACTGGGTTCCACCGTTTAAATCTTGGCCAGGACACTATCTGCATGGCATTCACATGTTCACCCTGTGCCTGCCTCAGTTTCCTCCCGCACCCCAAAGTTGGTAACCTAAGTAGTCTATGTGTGCATGAGGACATGGACTGATGTAAATAATAGTATGTAAAGCGTTGTGCAAATTGACAGCCTTATATAAACGTCTGTAACAAATAAATAAAATCATGCTGATCCAATGCCAGGTGTGTAAATCTGGAGTTTTATCTTCACCTGCAATGTACTTCCGAGAACAATTGAAGCAGGTCAACTAATATTTTCATAAACAAAAAGGACCAAAATGATTGGTCCTACAGAGTCTGCGATTTACATGAGCTGCTGTTAATTGCTCATGTAAATCGCAGTGCAATCTGCCACTGCTATATAAATAAATAACATAATTGAAACAATGGCCCTATACACTTAGGCTGGGTTCACACCCAGGCGTATCGAATATGCGCTTTTGTTGCGCGTTTCGTGTCACGCGTTTTTACAGTTTCCGAGGGCTACCTGGCTGTATCCCAATGGATACGCGCGGCAAATACGCCCCAAATAAGCTCCTGTACTTCTTTGGGCGTTTTGCAGCGCGTTCCTACGCGCTGTAAAACGCCTAGGTGGGAACCATACCCATAGGCACTCATTGGTTTTCACATGTTGAGCGTTTTACAGAGCGTAGGAACACGCTGTAAAACGCCCAGCTGTGAACCAGGCCTTAGACAGGGCAAAGTGCAGCGCCCAATCAGATTTGTGCTTACTGTACTCTTCCTCAGCGTGGATGAGCAGTGATTGCATACGGCACATTGCTCTTTTGTGTTACTGAATGAGGCCATTTGTGTGGGTACGACTATACAGCCTGGAAATACAGTACAGAGTTGAAAGACTGTTTTGTCTTGTATACATTAGAATGAAACTTAGCCCAAACCGGCATTAATGAAGCCACATCTTGTTTTATGTGACTTTGATGTGGGTTGTATGCACAGTGCATACACTGGGTAGTTGCCTTTATTCATGTTTTGCTATTTATGCACTCGGTGTTTCATAATAACGATGTGTAAAAGGAAAACATGAAAGGGCTGAGATCTGGTCGCATCAAAAGAAAACCACGAGGAAGTAGCTTTATAGAATAGACTTACAAGTATCTAAATATACACTGCGCCTTAAAAAGAAATGATATTAAGCTGCCACCTTAAAACAATCACAAATGCAAACAGAAAACAGGAAGCGCTGTATTGTCAAACACAAAAACGAAATACAAATAAAGAAATATAAAAAGTATCATATCAAAACAAACCCTCATGAGGTCAAAAACAAAGCTGTAAAGTGTCTGAACAAGTCCATTATATATCAAACTGAACATTTCCGAATCAACCACTGAAAGTGTAAAATTGCGCACTCTGAAAAAAGAGCTCACTGCAAAAATTTAGAATTTTTAGAAGGTCGCTCTATGCTATAGCCTCATATTGAACAGGATGGAGATCAGATATATAACATTTCCAATAGTTGTGCACAAATGCGAAAAATCATATACTGTGTGTCACTCCTCGGCAAGTTGCATCCAATATGTATACCCAAAAATAAAACAAACTTCCAATAGTTAAATAGCATCAGTAAAATGTATTTGGTAAAATTGTTAGAATACACATTACTGTGTTTATAGCAACAACTTCTGCAGTATACAATTTCGATCACTAGATGGCAATGTTTATAAGTTCTGTTATACAGTATCTATGGTGTATTCTCTGTTGTATTGAAAAAGGTAGAGAATAAAGCTGTGGCTTCCTTCCTGTGTTTTTCAAGCCATGTGCAGCATGCATATCAGACTGTGTGCTTGTGTTTCTCTGTGAGGCTGTGCAAGAAGTTCCAACAAAAATAAAGACAGGCCTGGAGATAATGAGCGGAGGGGCTGCATGTCTGGGGGAAGGAATAGCCCCATGGAGAAGGGGTTAAATACAATGGGAATAAGTTGATGTTACCTGATTGGAGGTTGGAGTCAGGTGTCGGGGAGGATATAGGAAATTATGGACACCGGCACTCCAAGGTAGAAAAACGTCTCTTTATTGACGTTTACATGCAACAAAACACTTATTGCCAATTGCCAATAAGTGTTTTGTTGCATGTAAACGTCAATAAAGAGACGTTTTTCTACCTTGGAGTGCCGGTGTCCATAATTTCCTATATCCTATTCAGACGGTGGTCATCCGTCGACTACTGATGCACCCAACCCATCATCACGGATTAGCGGTAAGGAGTGCAATGGGTACACGGATTGTTAGGTTCGGGGAGGAGCCGCATGGGATGGGACTGCAAGGCCTGATAGGCGTTCTTTCTGGAAAATCGACGGAGGAAGCAGGTTGTCCCGATCTCCCTCCCCTCATTTTTTCACATTTGGTGGCAGTTGGAATTTGGTGGCAGCTTAGCGGGTTAAGGGGTCTTTGGGGGTCTAGAAATGTGAGTTGGTGACTAAAAGGGGGGGCCTTCAGCTGGTATGGTGCTCCCTCCCCCTCTTAATGTTGGTAGTTGTCGGGGGCCTGGCCCCTTGGAACTTGGGAAGCAGTATCTGTCCCTGAGCTGGTGGGGGTGCGGCTGGGGATATGGGAGCGGTTTTAGTATAGGTCTTATTTTGGCTGATGGGTACCCAAAGACCCCTCCCCTGATCCAGCAGTCATTCAGATTATTTATTTGTATGTTATTTTGGTTATTATGTTTGGTTATTATGTTTGGTTAATTTTTGGTATGATTAATAAAGGACTGCTCTGGCCATTTAAATCCATGCCGCGCAGTCCGTGTGTTCATTGGGGTTTTTAACAGAGGGACATAATTGACAAATCCATCAGTCAAGACTATAAAACTTGCATGTTCATAAAGTGTTCTATTTGCAGCACATCTTTGTAAATCCTAACAGCAAAGCCAAGATGTCATGATGTAATCTGATCCCACCCCTACGCATTTCATCAGTCGACTTCTTCAGGGGCTTATGGGTTCTGATAGTCATCACATACTTAAATAAAACATTTACATGAAAACTGCCCACACAAAATTAAAATTACATAGCAATATATGTAAAAACATCTATATCTAAAAAACAATTACATCAATCCAACCTGCATGAACAAAAACAGGAGAGTGCACAGATCATTTCAAATAAATGAAATCAACAGAAATCAAACAGAAATATATCAGCCAAGTTTATATCAATTATATAATATTATATACAGTATATGTATATATATTTTACAGATTATTAATGAAACAATTCACATCCAGATCTAGTAAATTGTTTCATTAGCTTATCCAAAGTTTAACATTTGAATTGTATTAAAGTCTAACTCCAGCCAAAATTCTCCGGGTAGAGTGGCGAAGAATATATATTTCGGATTATTTCTGTCTAAAAGTGGTCATACACTGCACAAAATTCAAGCAATGTTTGGCCCCGTCGGCACCCTTCTGTTCCACAACAGTTGATGAACGAGACCTTGTTGGGGAGATGTTCCCTCATTTTCTGTCCCTGTGATGCCTGTACCAGAGATGGGGGAGTGGCTGGCACTAGGGCAGAAAGGCACAAATAGCAATATAGACATTGTTTGACGTTATGACCTTCCCCCCAACTCTGTGTCCCCAATTGAAGAGATTTTCCATAATTTTCTATCCTAACAGGAAGTAAGGGGAAATCTCCCCAAATTGGACCTATGATGTCAAAATAGACCAGCATAGGCTCTAACCCTTCCACGATCTAAGCTAAATTAAAACGTTGATTAAAATTAATTGATAAGCAGTCATGAGCCCCAGTCAAGTGACTTACTTTGTCTAGGCTAAGATAATGTCCTCAGCCTGCTGCAGACAGTAGGGAGCATTTCATCGGCCCGTCCCCTCCAATCATCAGACTTCAGCACTGTAATTTTGTAGCAAGTTATAAGGTCAGAGACACTATCTGCAAGGAGTTTGCATGTTCTCCCTGTGCTTGCATGGGTTTCCTCCGGGTACTCTGGTTTCCTCCCACACTCCAAAGACATGCTGGAAGGTTTATTGGCTCCGGTCTAATTTGGACCTGTATGTGTGTGAGATAGGAACCTTAGATTCCTCCTTGTAAGCCCATGAGGGCAGGGACTGATGGGAATGCGCTCCATAAATTGTCTGCTCTCTATAAATACCTGTAATAAATAAATAAATGAGGTTAAAGGCCACAGCAAGGATCTTGCACCGGCACCAGAATTCCCATGATTGTGTCATCTCTGAGCCAACGGGGGGAATTTATCAAAACCGGATCATACAGAATCTGGAGTCGTTGCCCATGGCAACCAATCAGCTTTTCTCTTCAGTTTGCTCACGTAAGTTTTGAAAATGAGAAAAAGAAGTTTAGTGATGAAGGATCACTGAGAGAGTTGTTACCAAAAAGACCGGGACAGGTATTAAAGTAAAAAATAAAATGTATTAATGCTAATATAAAAATTTGAACAACACCAATACTTATGTCTTCCTTGATAAATATTAAAAAACGACAAACGTTTGTCTATGACTGTCTTGCACACTCACTTTCACACCACACTCACTTAGCACTTGTCTGTAGTTAATGCCGTCACAAAGCTCAGTTATTATTAATTAATATTATTTCTTAATAATAACTGAGCCTTGTGACGGCATTAACTAAACACAAGTGCAAGACGGGTGAAACTCACTCACACGCTGTCTATAGAGACACTGCGCCAATTCCAATGTAATTAGCCGGCACCTCTTCATCTCAGCCTGCCCAGGTGAGATAAGCTCCAATATCTTACTGACCGGTGTCCTCAGACTGGAAACACTTTGGATACATTATACACTCTACCCTAGATGGTTGCCTTATTACTGCAACAGTATAATAAACCATACAACCAGAGATCGAAGAAAGACTTCCTATCTGTAGGATAACAATGACATTTTGATTTTTCAAACTCCAGTTCTTCCTCATTTATGATCCTTTTTTCGAAACAAAAGCTACTTCCCCAAATTTCGTTTTTCCTGTGGTGACCAATTATTGCATATGTGTGTGTGAGGCCCATTGGTGTGAAAGTGAGTGTGCAAGACAGTCATAGACAAACGTTTGTCGTTTTTTAATATTTATCAAGGAAGACATAAGTATTGGTGTTGTTCAAATTTTTATATAAGCATTCATAAATTCTATTTTTTACTTGAATACCTGTCCCGGTCTTTTTGGTAACAACTCTCTCAGTGATCCTTCATCACTAAACTTCTTTTTCTACTTATATCTGTGTTACGAGACCGAGTTGACAGAACTATACGCACACGGCCTAAACATGGGTAAATTCATATGGTTTTAGATCTCCGGAATACTATTTTTTTTAAGTTTTGAAAATGAGTCAGAGAAGCTGATTATTTGCAGTGCAAATCTGCTCCAGATTTTGTCTGCTCCAGTTTTGATAAATCCCCCCCCCCCCACCCACATGTCATTAAACAGGCCCCCTAAAGTAAGCTTGAACACCCTTCATACCCTTTAAAATCACCAAAACCTACATTCATTTTGCATTACTAATTGACTTCAATGCATTTCAATAAGTTAGATACAATTTGCCAAAATTTTAAGGGAATGAAAATCTTAAATTTTGCTTATTTCTACCTGTAACACCCTGAAAGTGGTGGCTGCAGCTATGACTTGGGGTGCCCTTATATGCTAACTCTCCTGCAGTGACTTTAAGGGCTCATGTCAAAGGGTGTTTTTCTACGTTGGAAATGTATTTTAAGCGCAGGTCAGCAAAATCCTATTGATTTGAATTGGCAGGTACACGTGAGAGTTCAGAGGCTGAATTTAACCCGCTGTGCATCGTACTGCATTTCTTTGAACGCAGTAGGTTCTAATAAGGTGCATTTGAACTGCAAGTAAGCAGTTAATATATATCAACCAGAGAGGGTGTCCTATTTGGTTGACATACAGTATATGTTGAAAAATTTTCCTGATATTGTTGGGGACTTTTAAGGCACATTTATTGTCAACATTCTTTTTTTAACGTATTTTATTCAAAACATTAAAATCTCCAAAAAGTATACATTTAGTCCCTCAATCCACCATTGCCTCACCCCTCACATAATTAATAATATCACAATATTTAATTTTCTATGTCTTAATATTCATAGGGGAGGCAAGAAATCCAACACATTTTGTGAAAGAATTCACTTCTTCAGGGACAAAGTGGACATCTATGGTATGCAATGGACATTTATGAACTATAATGTAATCCATTAACAATCACGGTATAACATAATGCATGCATATTTTATATAGATCCTTTATACATAATAAACGTCTGATATACATGATTACTTTCACCAATTGTCCTAAACAATTAAAACCAAAATCAGTAGCTTATGCGTGTCATCACATGACCTCTCTTAGAGCTCTGGAGGGCCCAAGAAGATTGTTCAAGAAAGGAGAAACCAATCTGGCTATGATAAAGAGAGGAAACCATTGAGAGAAGTATATCAAACTAATTTCCACATCTTATTCCTCAAATCTATAATTACCTGGATCTCAAATTAAGTGAGGAACAGGAACAAAAAACAATCCTTCGAGAGTTAGGTGACTGTAATGATAATAAATAATGATGATCCAATAAGTATACAAATAGCTAATCCTATATAAATGCTCTCTATAATGACTCCTAGTCATGGTCCTGTTCACTCACTTCTATTAAAGAGCAAAAAGCATAAGCCACATGGATAACCCCTATCATCTCATATAGTTATTTGTTTAATGCTGACCCTCCATGGCTCAATCATTGTCCAATCCTGGACACCATACCATCCAGACACCACGCTCCACATATACACATTTCATGTGTGCGGGGGG
>NW_017306291.1:1181428-1206563 GCF_000935625.1 Nanorana parkeri | reverse complement strand
GGGGGGGGGGTGTTGGTGTGGTGCATTTTTGTGCCGTGAGAGAGGGTGGTAGCGCATTCAGGGCTGGATTTCTCACGAGGCCAACCAAGGCCAAGCCTCAAGGCAGCAGGGGTGTGGAATTCCTATCTCCCGACGCCTGGGCACCGGGTGGGTAGTTGTTTTCTACATTTGGCCCTGCTTTGGGCAAGCAGAGCTAATTGTACAGTGGGGCAGCCACCTCTTGTTTGTACAAGTCATCTTGACAATGTCACCAAGGTCACTTCTATGCAGCATTCAGGCGGGGGGGGGTGGGGGGGGTTTGGCAAGTAGGGGGGTGCATTGAGGAACCTGGCCTTGGGGCAGCAGAGTGAGTCCGGCTCTGAGCACATTGCCACTAGATGGTGCCAATCTTACTAACAGGTGCTCCCTTCCTGGAGGGGCAAGTATATAGTATTAGCCATCTATGCTCCCTTGGACGTCGGCAGTTTTTTTTACCTATCTGGAATCCATTTCCAGCGCCTCATCTTCACCATCACTTAGGCATTTTCTAATGGAACATAGTTCCATGTGGACAAAACACAGCATTTGACTAGAAAGCCTTGCAACTTTTAGGGACTTGGTGATGGCTTCCACCCTTATGAAGAACAACGTCTATCTATAATTACGCATTATGCAGACAGCACACAAAAAAATATTAACTCACAATAATAAAATTACATGCATTGCACTCATACCATAATAAATAACTTTATGTAAGCTATAGATTCTATTAAAATAAAGGTCGCAGTTTGAAGGCCACGGAGTAGTTTATTGACACTATTATAACAACAGGGCAGGGAAACATTATGAAATGATATACACTATTATAAAAATATGTGACATGCTGACATTTTTATACTGCCTGTAAAAGTCTGTTTAGGAATATTGGATATACACTTGAGTAATTGAGGTTCAGAAATAACCTTTTGCTTACCAGCCCAGTGTAAGGTCAACGCAGAGGTGACGCTAAACACTTGGTAATGGTTACAGTTCACTGCCTTCCCTTTGTGGGTTGTTAGCAGACAGAGAGAATGAAAAGTCATCCTATTAGTGCTCATTTTGTGTTATGGTCATGCAGAAGTTCCATGTAGAGGAAAATGCCACCCTGTTAAATAGGACTTTCAGGAGCCCTCTGTGTAGTCTCTTGGAGGGGTTCCCACCTCACCCCCACAGAGAGAGATGCATTTACAGATTTAACTTACAGTAAGTTTGAAGTTTAGGTGATACCCTTTATTGGCTTAATTAAATAACACTAAACTCAGAAGTTAAAGGAGAACTATGAGGTGAGTGATTTACACTCATCTTCATAGTTAGAGCCAACATGTGACATTAAAACTGACACACATGGACTCTATAGATTGGGAAGTGAGAGAACACATACCGTTGCTTGCTTACTTCCCGACTATTTCCCTGCAGAGAACAGTGACTGTCAGTCACCGCTGCCCGCAGGGATTCCCCCCTCTCCGATCCTCCAGTGCTGACTGGAGGAACGGACTGGGGAGGGGGCAGGAACAGTTGGCTCTGCCTCTAGATAGGCAGAGCCCACTGTCAATTAGCAAGCGGAGTAGATCTCGACAGTATTGTCGTGATCTGTCCCGGCTGCTGCGATCTCAGTATACAGTATAGCGAGCAATAGCCCACTATATACTGAGCTTTAATCGGAGGAGGTTAGTATATGTCCTTCCGTGACCCTAAAGCAAACTATGGGATAAAAAGGTGCCCTATAGTTCTCTTTTAAATCTTAAAATACATTCAAGTACCTTAACTATTAACAAAAATGTATCTTATTTGTGTATCACTCGGCTATAGATCCTCAAATCATCTCTGAATTGGTGCAGACAATATCCTTTCTTCTGGAGGCTCCATGCTGTTTGGCCGGCTTGATGCTGAGTGGCTTCCCAGCAAAACAGCATGGAGCCAGCTTCCTAGCCAGTCAGGAAGTCAAGCGGTGAGTCATTACCCGCCATCTGGCTTCCTGATAGCCGGCTCCAAGTTCCCTCGTGGCACTGCCGGTCAGAGGAAATCTCCCTCTGACCGGAAGTTCCGGTATCTGGGAAGGTATTGGAGCATTTGGGAGAGTACAAGTACTTGGCCAAGTACTTGGTATCTGCACCAATACCGATACTAGCATCAGTATCGGTGCTTTCCCAATGTATTCCTATTACAATGCTGATGTTATAATAGGATAGTATAACTGGGACTTTAGAACTCCTTTAGGCCAATAAAGGGTATTGTTTAAACTCCAACATTTCCCCATTAATCAATGACTTATGCAGTATAAGACTCTACGACAGATTTCCTGCTGGTGAAACCTGGTATTGTAGACAGTAGGGATGTTCAGATACCAGTTCAGATACCAGTGCCGATACTTGGCATTTTCACGAGGACTACCAGGGTTGCAGAAGTTGCAGCTGGAACTTAGCTCTGGCACTCCACCACTGTCCTGAAATCATTAGTCTGTATTGTTTTAGAAAAACTGTCACATGACAACAAACAAAAATGTATCAGTATTTGTATCTGTGAGTACTTGGACAAGTATCAGTACTTGTACTTGAAAAAATGGTATCGGTGCATCCCTTATATATATTTTTTAAAAATAAAAAATAATAGCTATATTGGTCAAACGTGATCATCTACATAAATTCACACTCACCTAAAAAAAACATTTTATCCCTTGCCGTCTGCCTATTTCATGCCCTACCCTCTGATTCAAATTGTATACAAGCCCAACTTTCCCGATGGGAACATTTCCGTCTGTTGTCAGCAAAGAAAGCCATTCACAATTTTCCAGGACTATTTACATCGCCTAATGTTATTTGACAAACTGGAAGCCAAACTTAATCAACATCGCACTGCACTTTTCTTTGATACATGTACATCCTATCTTACTTCGGAATTGTCTACACAACACCTGAAAGATCTGATGTCCATCTTTCAATACTCTTCATGGTATCTCACGAAAAAACTAACGGGCACCCTGGGTAGTTTGGACGTTCTTTGATTTTACCTTGACCTTCCCTTTCTTCTTTTTCTTAAGGCGCACAGCTCATGTGCGCCACTGCAAATTAAAGGGTTTCTTTAATTTTACACCGGATGGGTCTCCTAGTGGGAATCTATTGAATATAGTAGGTAAGTATATCCTATACTCAAATTTTTTGGGAAAGCGTGGAGGCAGAAAAAAGATTTTAGTATATCTTAAGCTAACATTTTCTAGTTTAATTTTTCTTTGGGTGGGGAATGGTTAAACCCTTTATCTGGTTTTTTGGCCATCTGTGTCTCATTTAGAAGATTTCCCTTCACACTGTGTTCTGTAGACATAACAGGAAATGAGAAGAAAATCTCTCAAAAGTGAGAAATACTGGAACAAGTGTCCTCATTAGAATACGTCCCCTTTATTACTCTTCTGGTGACAACTAAAAATGTGGGATTTTCACTCATTTAAATATTAAGTTATATGGCAAATGGGAATTAAAAGATAAAATGCATTTATCATACACTATACATCTGTGTTAATTGTTTCGTTTATAGTTCATGTTTTACTATTTTTCTTTTGAAATATATAGAAAATGAAATAACTATTGGAAGGCAAACCCACCAAAAGACATTTGTTTCCCCCCCAAAAATGACATCACTTCTGTGTCATTTGTTGTGGATTTATTGTCAGATTACTACAAAATACACATTTCATAGCTGAAATGTGAAAATGGCTCCCAAGCTCACCTGAATGAATGTCACCTTTTCATTTCACATCTGTAGCCAGCTATTATTTTCTATACCTGCCAAAATTACAATTTTACTTTCTTGCAACCATGGAAACAGTCTACCTAGAGTCTGTGTACAGTTCCTGTGGAAGCAGATTCAACCTCCTGCAATTTCCCTAAAATTAATGAGATTAAAGATATGGAGGACCTTTCCCATTGCTTCCAACAATAAAGAGGAACAATTCCTGAAAACATGGTTTTACTATCATACATTTCCCTTCACCTCTGAATAATAGTAGAGAAGGGAGAGGATAGAGCCCCCTAAAATATCCTTATTGACACCAATAAAATGTGTCAAAGGTTCTAGCCCTGTGCCCACCCTATTCAAAAAAAAAATCTGGAGTTGAACTTTAAGCACAGGTTCCAGTTAAAGTTTGGATCAAAGCTGAAAATGTAATGGTCACAAAAGTTACCTCTAATGAAGACTCTCCTGTGTCCTGTTGGCTGCTGGTTGCTGTAAAAACACCCTGTCAGGAAGCCAGAGCCAGAGTCGGAGCCAGTATTCTTTCAACGCCGTTTGCGCATGCGCATGGTGCAGCTAATAGAGTTGTATCAGGTGCAGCGTCTCTGCGTAAACGTGTGTGTCACGCGCGCGTTCGCGCACACGTGTTGTTTGAGTTTTTGGCCCCTCTGGGCTATATAAGGCTGTGACTAACGAACCTCCTTTGCTGTCAGATCGTCAGCTTCCCTTTGTTCCTGCACCCCTTCCCTGTGTACAGCACCCCTTCGGTTCTACTGAACCGAAAGGGGTCCTGGGGCCGAAGGTAGCCGAAGGATCGGCCGAAGCTACGGCCAGATCCTTCGGCAGCTTCGTGAATAGACCCCTAGGTGTCACTACAAGGGAAGCACAATATATACTCATATAAAAACTGTTTCAATAAGTCTTCCACCCAGAACTGCATGATATGAATACCAGACAATACTAGAGATAATTAGGTCATAATGCTCTGTCTTGTTTATTGACTGTAACAGTATACAGTTATGCATATTGAAACATCAATGTGTCACAGCTGCAACACTGCTTGTCATAATTGCAAAATTTCAATAAAAATGAATGAACAAAGAAGAGTAAGAGGACATTGTCACATGACCGGACAATGCCTTGTAAAGTATTCACCCTCTTCGTGTTTTTCCTGTTTTATTGCATTAACCTGGAATTAAAATAAAACAGACTTATTGTGAACATCATATAATACAATGCCGAGGCGGGGGTGAATACTTTTGCAAGGCACTGTATGTATACACAATTTTAAAAAGTGTCAGTCAGGAACCAAGCGGTGATGGGGGGGCATGCTCAACTTGGGGTAAGATTTTGACTTGAACAGCTGTGGCTTTCCAAAACTCATCACTACAGTTCAATCTATGGACAAAATTTTAATTTCAGGGATCATTCTAGACCAATCACACAATGCCCAAAAGAAATGATAAATGCCATACAAACAAATGTTCATTTTTATTTTTTTTGCGGCATTGTCCGCGCTAAAGACGTCTGTCATCATCATACTGAGTTCTTAGAACACGTAATAGAACATAATTATGTCTTCTGCATTTTAGAGACTTGAAAAGATAATGACGGGCTATTTTGCATATGTAAATTGCCCATTTCTGAGCATTGTTCAAAAATAAACCAGTGTAGCAAATCTCAGTTGTCATCCAAAATATATGTTTTGCAAGGCAACATAATAACAACATTAGATTGGGGAATATGACTTATTTTAAAAACCTAGGTGTGCTTTGCCGAGTTCTAGGAATTGTTTCCAGTGATTACCAGAGACATTTGCAGGCTAATTTAAAGTGACGCCATCACCTTTTTTTATACCTTTAGTGCTTATCTATGAAAAACTCAGTGTCATAAAAAGTCATGTTATTTTTTAATTCAGTTTGAGATTTATTGTCATGAAATGACCATTCCATTTCACTCCTCATACCATGGTAGAATTAGAATGTTTCACCATATTAGCTATTTATTAATGGGTAAGGTTTGGTGTTTAATTGATGCTCCTTTTTTGTTACGTTAAAATGACACTAAACTTTTCTCTGTCCCTCACTTGCTTGTCACTGCTGAGGCATCGAGATTGATGGCCTCAGTGGGGGGGTTTTTTCTTTATTTGATTGAACAGCTTGGACCAATGGCGCTTCGCCATTGGTCCAAGCCATTCACAGAGCTCACGCCTCTAACACAGAGTAGAGGCTGTGACAGCTCTTGCCTCAATAGTTAGGTTACACAAGCAGTGGGGAAGACTGCTGCTGTGTAACCTAACTACCTGTCAAAAGCCGGATGCAGCGCTTCCTGTAATTAACAGGCAGCGCTCCGTCCATGACAGGTTACACAGTGGGGAGGCTTTACCTGCTGTGTAACCTGATAGAAGGCAATCTGAATGGAGAACAAGATGACAGCTTTTTCCTCCATAATACTAGGTGAGGCTCTGCCTCACCTGCCTCCCCTGACCGCACGTCCCTGCTATTAACAATACTGGACCTTATTTGTGTATCACTCGGCTGTAGATCCTCAAATCATCTCTGCATTGGTGCTGACACTGTCCTTCCTTCTGGAGGGTGGCTATTTATGGTCCCTGTGTGTGTTGTAAAGTAGCCACTGCTCCCAGACTACAATCTCAAAACAAATTAGTAAATTAAATGTGAGATTGTAGTCCATCACGGGATGTAATAGATTCTGCTAAGTGGTAACTATACAGATTTCTATAGTAGCCATGGAAATAATATGTTTGTAACAGGATTTCTTGTGGAGAAGATACACAAATAGGCTGTAATTGGATTTGCATCCATAAAAGAAAGAATAGGTACGTTATGAATAAGCGGTAAAATTTTCAATATCTCATTAATAATTGTGCTTATTTCCCTCCAGACTTAGGGGAAGAAATAAAAGACAATTTTTATGAGCAGCTGGAAAGAGTATAAAACTACTTACCAAACTACCATGGTAAAGTATTACTAGGGGATAAGAATGTTGAAATCATAAAAGAGGAAGTATATGAACCAACAATAGGATCCCGTAGTTTGCATGATGACAGCAACAACATTTTGCACAGGGTAATGATACGGTAAAAGGCATATTATAGAAATAAAAGAATACATAAAGCTACTTGTCACCTAATGGCAAAACCCAAAACTGAGCAGATCAGTGGCTGCTTGATGGAAATAATTCTATAATGGCTACACAAAGCAAAAAGAGAGTTGACTAGTGATTAGTGATTCAGGTTCTTTTGACAAGCGGACAAAAAATATCATCTATGAAGGGAAGGAAATCAGAGGAAGTAAAGAAATTAGTTGTTATTAATATGAATAAAGATGGGTTGAAACACACACAGGGGTGACAATGCAGGAACACAATTGGGAGGCAGGGTAAGAGTGTTGTCACACTATAACAGGAAATGCCCAAACAAAGATCTTCATGGCAGGATCACCACATAAAACTGTTCATTTAAAAATGTTAAAATTTACTATGGCTGGTGTCCTATCCCGCTTACTGACGTCACTGGTTGCCACTGCGGAGCTGGGCGGGATGCCAGCCAGAGCATTGCCAGAGACTGACCTCCACCAGCCACTGGTTGCCAGAGACTGACCTCCTCCAGCCACTGGGGGTCCCTAGGTGACATTAGGGGTCTTGGAGACCCCTGATGTCTCCATAAAGAGGGCCTGTCATGTAAATTGGCTATCACATAGGCGGGCTTCTTAGCCCCCTATGTAATAGCAATAAAGTTGTGTGTAAAAAAAAAAGTAATACAAAAATTAAAGTAAAACTATGGTGTTAGGGCTTTTCCCCATAGTTCTCCTAAGGGTAACGGGAGGACACAAACTAGTGTCCTCCCGTCACCCAAAGCTCATTATCTTGCGGTATACTGAGACGCCGCAGCTGAAACAGATCCCGACAATTATGTCTGGATCCACCCAGCTGCATGAGTGACAGCTGGCTCTTCCTCTCTAGAGGTAGAGCCAGCTGTACCCGCCCCCTCCCCCGTCCGTTCCTCCAGTCAGCGCTGGAGGATCGGGCAGTGGAGGGGGAATCCAGTCCCTCCCCTGTCACGGCTCTATGCAGTGATAGGATCGAGAAGTGAGCGAGCGCCGGTATGTGTTCGCTCACTTTCCGATCTACTGTCTACAGTTTTATTGTCACAGGTCGGCTAGAACTATGAGGATGAGTGAAATGCACTCACTTCATACGTTAGTTCTCCTTTAAAGAATCATTAAAAAAAATAAAAGAAGCATAAAAAAAAATGTAAGTCCCCGCCCCCCACATACACACGCAGATATTGTCGGGTGCACCTACGTCCGAAAACGACGATTGCGCTTATTGTGCCACACATGTTACATATCGCCGCAAACGTCGGAGTGAGAGCAATAATTTTAGAGCCATTAATCACTGATAACACTAAACTGATGAGCAGTAAAAGCGTATTAATCGTGGCCTATGGGCGTTTTTTGCGATTTTTGCAGGCGCACGCAGTTTTAAGGCTTGACATGTTTGGTGTCTATTTACCCGCCGTGACCCCGACTTTTATGTTTTACTAAAAATATGGGTAAGAATAAATGTTTTATAACATAACGTAGGGAAACTTTTTAAGGCTTGGGTGCAGCTGCTCGGCCATGGAAACCCATTCCATGAAGCTCTCTACGCACTGGTGTTGTGCCAATCTGAAGGCCACACAAAGTTTGGAGGTCCGTAGCTATTGACTCTGCAGACAGTTGGTGACTTCAGCGCACTGTACGCTTCAGCATGCGCTGACCTCGCTCTGTCATTTTATGTGGCCTTCCACTTTGTGGCTGAGTTGCTGTTGTTCCCAGTTGCTTCCACTTTGTTATACCACTAACAGTTGACTGTGGAATATTTAGTAGCAAAGATATTTCAAGGAACGCCTGAATCCAATGATTTTGAGGGGTGTCCCAAAACTTTTGGCAATATAGTGTATGTATATACACACACATGTGTGTTTGTACTTTTGTGTGCACACCCTAATACAATAGGCTGCACATGCCTATGGGTGAATACATTGATTAAACAAACCCCCATAGTGACCAATCAGGTTTGAGAAAAGTAGGTTTATTTTGTCACTTTTGTACTCATTTTCTTTTCTAATATTTATAAATGTCCATCTTGCTGTTATCTGTGTCATGTCACACATTCAGCAACAAGCAAACTGTACCAATGATCTATATGCTTACACTAGCAAAGAAAGAATACAAAACCCCAAGCATGGAATGTAACAGAATAGTGCTGCCACCTGCTGGATGATTCTAACATTTCTGGAATGTTTCTAATGCATCTGTATTATAATGTTAACATTTCAGCCTACATGTGTTTATGTTTTAAAAACCCATATTCTACGGGGTATGTTTACAAAACAGTAAGTCCGTATTTACACCTAGGAGTCAGCATTTTTGTGCGTTTTCGGCAAGCGTTTTTTGCTTGATTTTGCACGTTTTTTGCACATTTATACACGTGTTAGATGTGCATAAACGAAGACATGCACCTTGGCTGACAAATCAAAGACATTGAGGTCAATGGGGAATCACGCAGAAAAACACACACAAAAATATGCAAAACGCTTGTGTCAAGTGCTTTTCAGGCTTTTCCATTGAAATTTATGTCCAAACAAATCAAGTGCTGGCAGCACTTATTTTTTTACATTCTGACTGCCAGATAGAATTTGAGAGCAGTGAACCTGAGAGTGTTCAGCAGAGCACTTCCAGGTTCAAAAAAAAGAGGGTAGATTGATGAACAGAATCACCAATGCACCCAAGCTCAGCCAGATTGAACAGTAGTCTCATAAAAAGACTGCCGGGTCAAAACTTATCTAAACCCAATAGAAATTGTAATTTATTACAGTTTACCAAAAGGGTGTAGAAATCTTTTTTTTCTTGGATGGGGTTCAGCTCACTCAAATTATAAGAGAGTTTATCTGTCTTAACTGTCTTTTCAATGTTTGAAAAAATTGTACCAGCTATATGCTTCGGGAACTAATACTTTACTTGGAGTCATACTATTTGTCTTTTTTTTTTAACACTATAAGGTTGAAAAAACACATAGTGAAAATATGCAGTACATGTCAAGTAAAAATATTTTTAAAATAAGAGACTGTAGAGACCAAGAGGTTGATTTATAAACTGATCACACAGCAAGCAGCTTTGCAAACGAGATTCCCAGTGCAGTATGGCCACTAGATGGAACCGGGGAGCATAGTAATTTCCAATGCCTTTGGCTCCATCTAGTGGCCAAAGAGCAAAAGAGTCTTTGGCAGTAATAACGACAGGGTGAGGAAATAAGAAAAAGAGAAAAGCTAACCAGGGAAGAACCATTCCCATTAACACCCTCCCAGTGTATGGCTGGGAATGTATGCAACAGTGCAGACATCATCATTATAAATTAAATGCCTGAGAGTGGCCAGGAATACAATGCTTCTGTGTCCCCACCTATAGCCTGGAGGCTTCCTCGTCTATGGTTTGTCTCACCCATGATAGAGGCTGCCATTGCTGACCTTCTGCTGAAAATGGTTTGGTGATGCTTGTGCGGCTCATGTAGACAAACATCGTAGATGAACGCTGCTTTTTGCATTCAGTGCTACTGAAAGAGTAAATGGTTGTAGAGGGATTCACTTGCTAAAGTGACACTAAACGCAGGAGTTAAATCTTAAAAATACATTTAAAGGAGAACTATGAGGTGAGTGAAAAGCACTCAATGAGGCCCCGTTCACATTGAGCGGTTTGCAAATTGCGCGTTTGTCGCGCGATTTGCATTTTGCGCGATATCGCGCGATTTGTCGTGCGATATCGCACAAATGCTTGCATTGAGCAAGCGAGAATCGCGGCTAAATCCGCTCCAAAAAGGGTCCTGCTGTAGCGACGCACGACCCGCGACAGCAGGACCCTTTGCCCCATTGAGAAGCATTGGAGAGCGATATGGCGCGGTAAATTGCCGCGATATCGCGGGAATTACCGCGCGATAAATCGCTCAATGTGAACGGGGCTTCAAACTGTCACACGTCAGCTCAATAAATCGGGAAGTGAGCGAACACATACCGTCGCTCGCTCACTTCTCGATCATCTCCCTGCAGAGAACGTGACTGGCAGTCACGGCTCCCCACAGGGATTCCCCCCTCCCCGCTCCGATCCGCCAGCGCTGACTGGAGGAACGAACGGGGGAGGGGGCGGGTACAGCTGGCTCTGCCTCTAGATAGGCAGAGCCAGCGGTCACTCACGTAGCTGGGTGGATCTCGACAGTAATGTCACCAGCACATCGTGGTCAAATCTTTTGATCATTTTGATCATTTTGAGAGTGATCATTTTATTCATGCACACACATCTTGTCACTGTCAGTCATTTTGGTGTCACCCCTCCAATGGTGTCACCTGGGTGCGGCTGCACCCCCCACACCCCCCTTGTGACGCCATTACTGTGGGGACCAATGTAGCAGCCCAGCAGGACCGAGAATCAAGTGAGTATATCTGCCTGACTTGCAGTTCTTCTTTAAGGGTCTGAGGGGCTGTTCCCTATAATAACCAATCTGATTGTTCCTATCACCCTCCTAAACCGCACTGATAGAATAACATGGGGGATCTTTTTGCAGCATAAAACAATCGTACTACAGGCACTGAAAAATAAATCTCAGTGATGGACAACACCGTCACAGCCATCCTGCATCTAATCCCCCGTCTTACATTTTACAGGTGCACCGTGAGCACATAGCCGCCATTGCTGGCGTCTAGAAACATGTTAACCCACCAATTTGAGGAATAGCTGCTGTCTGGAGGATAGTAAATGATCTCTAAAAGGCTGCTTAATGCGACCCGGCAGACTGTTTTATTCTGGTCTGTGCAGGGCTCTGAAATGTGAGGTTTACGTGTTTACAGACTAGTTAAACATTTTTGTGGCCGAGCCGTATACAGAGAGTAAGGCTTTGTTGGTTTAAAGGCACTTTATGGGCTTTGGGAAGCGGTGAATTGAGAATAATGACAAATCCTGCACCTTTCGTGGCTCACAATGGACAAACAAGACTATTGTGTTACTATAAAGACCCGACATTGTGCTAGTCACTGGCAACGTTTTATATATCATTTCCAGGGACTTTTCACATCTCAGGCAGTGAATCTCAGCCAGTGCAAACATTGTCTCAGAGGATCTCAGTCCAATATGTCCTTCAATATATCATATCGGTTCAATGAAGTTATAAGGCAATGTGTGAATTCAACCCTTTCTTGATGGGGGGGGGGTCATCAATGCCTGGATGCCCAGGGCAAATTATGCAATGTCCATATACATCATATATTTTTTTTTTATTTTTTTTTTATGAACAAATATTTATTTTATTTTATTTGGTATGTTTTTTTTGATAAATACATTGCTCAGATGTTTTCTTATAAGCTGAAAAATGGAAAATAATGTGAAAAAAAATCACCATTGTATTAATATTTTTTAAATGAACTAATGTTTTTATATATACTGTAGGTGGCTTTCACTTTAATAGCCTATACTTCTGTCATAATGATCCAATGTTCAGAAACATATATTTGACATATTGTTTTAATAAATACCCTGCTCAGATGTTTTATTATAAGGTGAAAAATGGACAAAGATGTGAAAAAATTCACAATTTTTCTTTTTAAAATTATTTTTTATTTTTTATTTTTTTACAGATGGCTTTTACTTTAATGGCCTATGTTTCTGTCATAGTGATCATAGGTTTGAGAACATTTTTTTGGCATGTATTTTTATTTGGTATATTGTTTTAATAAAGACCCTGCCCAGATGTTTTATTATAACCTGAAAAATGGACAAAGCTGTGAAAAAAAATCGCAATTTTATTAATCTTAATAATAATTAATCTAATGAACTAGTTGTTTTGTTTTGTTTTTTTACAGGTGGCTTTCAATTTGATAGCCTACGCTTCTGTTATAATGATCTTATGTTCGGGAACATATATTTAGTATGTTATTTTATTTTGTATATTGTTTTAATAAAGACCCTGCTCGGATGTTTTGTGTTAAACGGAATATTGGTCAAAGATATGGGGGGAAAAAACAATTCTATTAACTTTTTTTTAAATAAGTTTTTTTTTTTTTTTTTTTTTTTTACAGATTCACTTTAATAGCCTATGCTTCTGTCATAGTGATTGTATGTTTGGGAACATATATTTTATTTATGTGGTGTATTTTTTAATAGAAACTCTGCTCAGATGTTTTATTATAAGGAGAAAAATTGACAGACGTTAAAAAGTCACCATTTTATTAATCTTTTTTTAAATTAACTATTGAATGTTTTTTTTGTCTTTTTTTTCTTACAGGTGGCTTTTTACTTTAATAGTCCATGCTTCTGTCACAGTGATCATATGTTCAGGGACCATTGCTCATTGGTTCTTGAAAACTGTATTTAACAGCGTGTCTATGGGATAAAGCAGCTGTCACAGAGCTAGTAGCTGGCAGGGATGGGATGCTATGGGATGTCAAGGAATAGAAAAAACATATGCCGTACATCTCTGCAATACATGCAAGTACAGAAAAATGACTGGTGATCTGCCAGGCACGCAATCAGCTACTAAGGGGTCTATTCACGAAGCTGCCGAAGGATCTGGCTGTAGCTTCGGCCGATCCTTTGGCTAGCTTCGGCCCCAGGACCCCTTCGGTTCAGTAGAAACGAAGGGGTGCTGTACGGGCTATTCACAATAGCCCGTACAGCTCCCGATCGTGGCCGAGCGGCTCAGCCAAGCTGCCCGGGAGTCTCCTGCTTCCGGCCGCCAAGGAGAGAAGCACTGCTGTGTCTTTTTTTCTTTATTCTGACACGAGCGATGTCAGAATAAAAAAAAAAAATTCCCATTGAAAAGCATTGGGACATTACTATTGGCTATTTCTATTGCAATAGCCAATAGTAAACTAGCATTGTACCCGCCCAGGTCCACCAGCAGAGCACCAGTGTGAGGTACCACCTCGACAGGAATTTATAGTTCATCTCCTCTATACAGGATGACACTGATGTTTTGCACACCCGTTGCAGAACTCTTAATTTCCCTTGTTCTGATATGGGGATTCCCAGGTCTTCTTCCCATTGTGACAAAAACCCAGGGTTCTGTACAGTATCGAGTTGAGACAACAGTTTTGCCAACAATGATACACTTCCCCCTGGACATGTTGTCCCTGATAGTATCACTTCTATCACTTCTATTGGGTTTAATTGATCCCTTGATCTAATTGGTTTAGGTAATTTTTGCAAAAAGTGGGCTAGTTGCAGATAGCGCCACCTATCCATCAAAGATGGTGATGGGGATCGGCACAGTAGCGTTAATGGTTTTACCCTCTCCCTGTCCATCACATGATGCAAACGTAGCACACCCTCATCTGTCCATTTACAAAAAAATGTATCTAAATTTCCTGGTTGGAAATAGTCGTGACCCAACAGTGGCATTAAAGGTGAATTATAACTCCATCCGGCTTTTTTATGCAGTAAGTCCCATACCGCTAGGGTGTTTACCACTAAGTGGTGCCACTCCTTCGTTGTACCTCTGTGTTCCTTCGGTAACCAATTAATTATACTCAGGTCTACTTTACATATTTCAACCTTTAAGATTTCTACAAGGAGTAATCATTCTATAGTCCGTGAAAAAACTAGGAGGGCTCTACAAGATAGTAATTGGGCAGAACAGTGGTGTAGTGATTAGCACTTCTGTCTTGCAGCATTGGGGGTCCCTGGTTTAAATCCCGGTCAGGACACTATCTACAAGGACTTTGCATGTTCTTCCTGTGTTGGTGTGGGTTTCCTTCGGGTGTTCCGGTTTCTTCCCACACTCTTTTTCTTAAAACATATTTTATTTTTAAAAATTCAAATTTTTTCATGTTGTACACGCATTGTAGAAAGTTGTAAAAACAAGTTACAATACATAAATGGTCATAAGACAAGTAACCGTCTTACATTCAACCTTTAACCTCTATTCGCTAGTTGCCCCCACCATGTAAAAACAAGATACTGATTATAAAATCAAAGTTGAAATCATACTTTACCTGCCACACCCGAAAGACATGCTGGAAATTAAATGAACCCTGTATGTAAACACTATATTAATACCAATATAAATAATAAATAAGTGTACACAGGACATCTCTGAATTTCTGACGAGATCAACGTGATTATTTAGCATTTTTCAAAAAGATAAAATAAAACGCTTCCAAAGGCATATCAAACAAATCATAATGGAGCAAATAAGAGAAGTTCATTTTTAGGGTTTGTATACACTTTAATGTATGCTCATCACGGTGCATCGTGCTGATGAAGGGTAATTGTTCCGATCTGGATCAGGCTCGGAGTCCAGTAGCTGAAACAGCAGGCAGAAGTTTAGTCAACAAGCCGAGTTCGGTACACAAGCAGATGGTAGTAGTATTGAGCAGGCAGATTCGTCGTCAGATATCAAGTCAAGGTCAGTAGCCATAGGTATCAGGAATGAAGTGGAAGATGATGAGAGTAGTCGGTGAATCAGCAGCCAAAGGTCGGTACACGGGTAGCAGTATGAGCGGATTGTATCACAGAGGGAGCGGGAAGCAAGATATTGGCAGGAGCACAGGAAGTGCAGAGGCATGGCTTAAAGCAGATAGGGGGTTAAAGGAACAGTGAGGGTAATTTATTATCCTCCAAGCTAGTAGATGGACGGCTGCTGAAGACGGCTCTGTCCCTTATAATCTTGTACTGAACAGGAAGTACAGGGAAGCAGAGCTGAGAGAGTTGGAGCTGTCCAGAAACATGATGACTGTATGGCCAAAAATGTAAAGAAATACTTTGCTGGACAATTAATATTTGTTTGATCTGGATTCATTATTTTAAAAAAAATGTGAGTGTTTAATACTATTTTAAAGGCTTGTTGTCTGGTCCTGATCAGAGATGCTGGCTCCTAGAAGATATAATGTCATGTAAACCCTGTTGACTGTGCAGTTCTTGGTTGTGTTAACAAATCTCACACTTATCAGCCCCTGCTGCATCCTCACACATTGTAACGTTCTACAAAGTTACAGTGTTTCAATCTGCGGAAGGAGAGATTGCCACTCACCTGCTCTCTGCTCCTCCCTGCTAGTAAGTGGACAGCTGCTGTAGTCTGCTCTGTCCCTTGTGATTTTTTACTGAACAGGAAATTCAGGGTACCTGCGCTGAGAGAGTTGGAGCATGTTGACAAACATGATGACTTAAAGGAGAACTATGAGCTGAGTGAAAATCACTCAGCCTCATAGTTCGAGTGGACGTGTGACAATGAAACTATCACACATCGGCTCAATAGATCGGGAAGTGAGCGAACGCATGACGTCACTCGCTCACTTCTCGATCATCTCCCTGCAGAGAGCGGTGACTGTCAGTCACCGGTGACCCGCAGGGAATCCCTCCCTCCCGGCACCGATCCTCCAGCGCTGACTGGAGGAGCGGACAGGGGAGGGGGCAGGTACATCTGGCTCTGCCTCTAGATAGGTAGAGCCCGCTGTCATTCCCGCAGCTGGGTGGATCTCGACAGTAATGTCAGGATCCGTCACGGCTGCGGCAGTCTCAGTATACCGCGAACTGTAGCGCGCAATATACTGAACTTTGGTCCATGGTAGGAGTGCTGAACAAACCATATCCTCACAGCCTGTTAAGGTATTTTGATTTAGAAGATCTGGTCTTGTTTGTGGTATTATGCTCACACCTGAATGGTGGGAATGTGATGTCAGCAGGGTGTCAGAGGAGGTGCAATGATCTTTCATGATTGGTTTAATGACTATCACTGTTGTGTATATATGTGCACTTACTCTGTTGGTGTTCACTTTATGTCGGTCTGAAGAAGGGGCCACTTAGTTCCGAAACGTCGCTATAAATGTGACACTATCCCAGTGAATAAAAGGTATTGACTTTGCAAGTTGGAGTGCGAGTGACCATTTATCGATTTTATACTGAGCTTTGGGTTACGGGACGACGCTAGTATATGTTCTCTCGTGACCCTTAAGAGAACTATGGGGAAAAACACTTACCCCATAGTTCTCTTTTAAGTGCTTAGGCAAAAATGTAAAGACATGCTTTGCTGGGCAATGTATATTTGTTTGATCTGGATTCATTATTGAAACAAAAGATTGAGAGTTTAATACTACTTGAACACTATCATGACAGGTATGACCCCCTTACAGTTATCACAATACAAGATTTTTCACCATAGTGGTCTTATAGTATCAAAGATCCACACTATCAAAGCTTCTGTCTCGGAGTCTTTCCCATACATTACTTTGGCAATGGGCATGGGTGAATTAAGAATAGCAACATGCAACTACTAAGAGATATTTTTTACATTTCATGAACAATGTTTCACATTACAGATTTTACATTGAGAATAACGCGTCAAATATTAAGAACTTGACTCAGGAAACATCAGTTCCAAACTAGTGAAATCAAGGCACCTTCTCTCAATGGAGGGGAAGATAATGAATATACTTCTATGTATAGTTATAATTTGCATCTACCCGCTAACATAATTGATTGAATAAATTATTTTCTAATGAGGTGAAATTGCGAGGCCTTGATGGCGCGGAGATGTATGGTTCCTTTATTAATGCCAGGTGAATATATCTTACGGATGAATATATTTAAGGCGAGGGCTACACGGGCAATTTTAATCTCCTGCTGCTGAAAATTTTAACCACTTGTTGACAGTCATCTCATAAGGAGAACGTTGATTTCGGTGTTTTGCACAGGAGGTGAAGGTGAACGAGTGGTCAGATCTCTTCGTAAAATTGCCAGTGTAGACCTCGATATGAGCTACATTGAGATTACGCCACAGGCAAAATTGAAAACTAAACCTTGAGATGCATATCGGGAGCACAGCGTACCTGCTCAGGGCTTCAGCTTTTCAGGTACAGGTCCAGCGACACTGTGGGGGTGATTTACTAACCTAAACACACGCACGCACCAGGTGCGTGTGATTTTTACACAGCAAAGCGTATTTCTCAACCAAAAAGTCTCTATAAGCATGTTTCCACTAATGCCATATATGGAAAAATCATGCACATGATGCATATATAATGCTGCTTCACAGTTTAGACAAAAATGGTTAGCTCATGCATTTACATTCCTGCATTTATCAACGCAAGCAACACAATGTAGAGCTAATTTACACAACATCACCTTGCAATTCAGGGCAGGGCTTTGCACAACACACCTGCTGGGTGTGTACACACTACAAAGGTGTTTAGATTCCACCCATAGATCATGCTGGGAGGGAACACACTACAGAGGTGTATACATGTTCGTGGTGTGTTTATAAGGTTAGTAAATCAACCCCTGTGAGTGGTTCTCTGAATTTTTTGCTGAAGTGGAAAAGGGTACATTATGGCATTTGTAGCTCACCTTGTGTTTTTACTTGTCTGGAATTGCTCTTTACCACTTGCTGACCGGGGTGTTTACACCCCCTTCCTGTCCAGGCCATTTTTCCGTATTCAGGTGGTTAAAGGTAATATACTGTAATGTCTTTTCTATACGTTTTATCTTTTAAACACTTTACATTTAAAACATACCAGCAAGATTTTTTTTAAACAATTTTACATTTAGAAGATACCAGCAAGAATTGTATTATTATGTGGTAATGTTTTAAAAGAAATATTTGTTTTATCGGTTACAGTTATATATGTAGATGGGGCAGCCATATGTACAGCAGCCATACCTATGTACAGTAGGTTCTGCTTCCTACTGTTGAGTGCTACACAGCGGCTGTGTTCTCACAATGCAAGTCTGTAAGTCTTATTTGATTTTTTTATAGTATATACTATATATATGTATATATATTGTGACGTTTGGGGAAGTTAGCACAAATGGTGAGCGCATAAGGTCTCTGAGCCATTTTAACAGAAAAAGGACGGTCTTTTTATTTTCCTCCATAACAGAAAAGAGCTTTACTTCAGCGGTACAACATACAGTGTGCTTGGAAAACAGATCGTCTCACCATTCTCAGGTTGTCCTGTTCAGTAGCTCTCTCAGCCTCTCCAAACCTTCCAGCCTCCCAGGCTGTTCATGTGCCTTCAGCACACACCAAACTTGGCTTGGCCTGTGTGTGCCTCCAACACACACAGCCACCTGGCTCCCCTCTGACGTCTGGGTGGAGTCTTCCTGACTCCTGAACAGCTATGTTCCTCTTCCCAGCTGGAGCTCAGAACATTAGCCAGCACCCTTCCCATAAGTGCTGTGCACAGGTGTGCAATTAGGTGCTGGTCCCTAATTATAGCTAATTATAGCTAATTTGCCTACAAACGTCAGGTGGTCATAATAAACTGGCCACTCAGTGTATATATACAGTATATACTATAAAAAATTAAATTAAAAAAAAAATGTATATATATACATACTGTATATACATACACCTTTTTACACAGGTCTTTTGGTCATTGCAGTAACATCTTGTCCTTACTGCTGTGCTGAACAGTGCTCATGCAATGGCATGTAAGCACCATTCAGTGTACTCTGAGCCTAGGGGCACGTCCATGAAGGCCTGGGTCCAGAGGAATGAGGTTGAATGAAACTGTCTGAGGACATCTAGTGGTGGTAAAGGATTACTGCCTGGGACAGCTTAACATTGAAGGTCAGTATTGCAGCAGTTTTTTGTTTTATTTTTAACCACTATTAAAGGAGAACTATGAGGTGAGTGCTTTTCACTCACCTCATAGTTCTAGTCGACCTGTGACAATGAGACTGTCACAGGTCGGCTCAGTAGATCGGGAGGTGAGCGAACACATACCGGCGTTCGCTCCCCTCTCGATCCTGTCACGGCTCTCTGCCGTGACAGGGGAGGGGCTGGATTCCCCACTCCCCGCTCCGATCCGCCAGCGCTGACTGGCGGAACGGACGGGGGAGGGGGCGGGTACAGCGGGCTCTGCCTCTAGGTAGGCAGAGCCAGCTATCAGTCACGCAGCTGGACGGATCCCGGCACAATTGTCGGGATCCGCTTCTGCTGCGGTGTCTCAGTATACCGCAAGCAGCTGCTCGCGGTATATTGCGGCGTCTCAGTATACCACGAGCTACAGCTCGCGGTATACTGAGCCTAGGGTGACGGGAGGACGCTAGTTTGTGTCCTCCCGTTACTCTAAGGAGAACTATGGGTGAAAAGACTTAACCCCATAGTTCTCCTTTAATTACTACCAACTACAATGAATATTTATTTATTTTTTAACTGAATTTCAGCCTAGAGTTATTAGCACATTGGCACTATTACTCTATCAAAGCCATGCAAGATTCCAAACAAAATGGCTGTATGTTTGTGGTCATTGTACTGCTGCAGACATTTGGGGCCAATCACACGCCACCCTGATGGTATGGCATGATGGATAGGTATTTGCTTGGATTTCTCAGCATTGAGGACACTATTGATCCTGACCAAATCTCCAACTCCATTGGCAGAAATGCCGCCCCAGACTTGCAAGGAACTTCCACCATCCTTCACTGTTGCTGCAGACACTCATTATTGTACCGCTTTCCAGCCCATACCGGCGAACACATACCGGCGTTCGCTCACCTCTCGATCCTGTCACGGCTCTCTGCCGTGACAGGGGAGGGGCTGGATTCCCCCCTCCCCGCTCCGATCCGCCAGCGCTGACTGGATGCAGACACTCATTATTGTACCGCTTTCCAGCCCTTCACCAAACAAACTGCCTCCTGCTACAACCAAATATTAAAAATTTTGAATCATCAGTCCAGAGTACCTGCTACCATTTTACTGTACTCCAGTTCCTATGTTTTTGTGCATAGTTGAGTGTCGGAGGTATGGCTTTTTGGCTGCATTTCTTCCATGAAAACCACTTCTGGACAGACTTCCCCGGACAGTAAATGGGTGTGCCTGGATCCTACCGGTTTCTGCCAGTTCAATGCTGATAGCACTGCTGGACATCTACCAATGTCAAAGGGAAGTAAGCATGATGTGTCTTTCATCTACTGCATTAGGTTTCTTTGGCTGACCATTGCGTCTATGGTCCTCAGCATTGCCCATTTCTTTGTGCTTCTTCAAAAGAGCTTGAACAGCACATCTTGAAGTTTAGCTGTTCCTCACCCAGTTTCAAGCCTCCTACACAGCTGTTTCTGTTTCAACTAATGACTGTATTTCAACCTACCTATGGAATTGATGATCATTAGCACCTGCTTGTTATAATTGGTTAATCATACACCTGACTCTAATCCTACAAAATCATTGAATTAGTGCAAGTGTAAGAATTGATGATGGTTTGAAGCCAAAGGGTAGTCACACCAAATATTGATTTAAAGGGTTTCTAAACCCTCAATTTGTTTGCAAATATCTACTGCTAGCAAGCAGTAGATATATGAAAAAGTTTGGGGGAAAAAACACTATTTAACAGCGGTCTAAACTTACCCGTCTTCGCCGCGAGCTCCCATCCGAGAATCCGAAACTGCTCGGGCGGCCACAAAGCATCTTGGGGCGGGCGCATGCGCAGTTCAGATTTTCGGACGGAAGACAAGGAAAGACGCAAGGTAAGTCTATGGACGTGTACACCCGCATGCAGACACCGTGGGAGCGGATGTGCCAGCAAGGACAGAGGAGTCGGCGCTGGATCGGAGACCCGCAGCAGCACTGGAGTGACAGATGAAAAGGACAGGAAAGAAGAAGAAGATCGGATTAAGAGACATCATTTAAGGTAAGTGCTGACATTAACATTGGGGGAAGGGGGGAAAATTGACTTTAATGTCACTTTAATTTAGATTTTTCTTCTGTTCACGCACTTTGCATTTTATAAATTGATAAAAATAAACAATAAAAATATATATTTTTGAAAGCATTCTCACTTTACAGCATTTTTCACAATATCTTTGGTTTGTTTGATAGCATATAATATATTGCATAGCATAATGAAATGTATTATTTGTCATTTGTGAGATTTCCTAGACTTATACAATACCCTTCTTAAATATCTGGCATTCTGCCTCATAATAAATAAATCTCTCCTCTCTTCTAAGTAGATTAAGTGATTAACCCTTCCAATTTCTAACAAGTCTCAGCAATCCCTTTGTGCTGGGCATGTTCTGTTAAAAATCTCAACATATGTACTCTTCAAGGAAAGAGGAAAAATCAATACAAACCTCTAAAAGACAAGAACAAAAACCTTGTGTCTACAAAGCTGACACTGCTTGTAGTAGGAGAGGCAGGAACAGCTACAATCCCCGCACTCATTATCTTACATGGTAATGTCAGTCTTGCCGTGGCATCTGAAAGAGGCGGGTGACGGGTGTGACTATATGTGGGAAGTGTATGTCCACGTTCTTACACACTTTTGGCAACATGCACAAGAGGTGTCCTTTCAGTGTGGGGCCACACTCATCTTTTTCATGGAAGGGATACAATGAGTGTCAGTTGCATGAATTTTCATACTTGCTACTTTTCATATCAGCATCAAATATCAGCAACAGAAAAGATCCAAGAGACGTTTTTATTTGTTTTTTGCTCTTTTAACATGAACCTGGTATGGCTTGAAAGCTACATAAAGTGTATTTCCACTTTTGCAACCAAATCGGAATATAACGTACTTTATATTTCTCACATGTTTCCATTCACATAGCATAACATAAAAAATAATTAAATATACCTGCTAATGTTATTAAGTGCTTTGTACTTGCTTTAAAATTAGGGATGCACTGATATCAGTTTTTCTGTATCAAGTATGAGTACCAATATTTGTTTTTGCTACTCGATGATACCTAATACTGATACCGGCATCCCGGGGTACCATAGGCCCTGTTATTTTTCCCAGGGTGACAACACTGTTCTTTGTGCTGTGAATCATGAAGCAGCAATATACACACCAAAGGTTACCAAATTGGGACTTTTAAGATGCCTTATCTTATGCCTTATATGGTAGTCTTAGACCAGATGTAAGCAAACTCCGTTCCTCCAGCTATGGTGGAACTACAAATCCCATGCATCTGCCTCTGGGAGTCATACCTCTGGCTTTCAAAGTCTTGCAATGCCCCATGGGATTTGTAGTTTTACCACCGCTGGAGGGACAGAGTTTGCCCACCCCTGCCATAGACAGATAAGTGGTTTAAATTGACTTTATGTAAGCAACAACAAATCCCATCTACAACCAGGGCCGGATTTACTCTCCCTGCTGCCCCAAGGTCGGATTCCTCAATGTGCCCCCAGCATGTCTGTAGTGTGGGACTGGAGTACCCGGAGGAAACACAGGGAAGTATGGGGAAAGAACATGCAAAATCCATGCAGATAGTGTCCTGGCCAGGATTCAAAGTGGGGACCCCCAGTACTGCTAACCACTGTGCTCTGCCCACTGCTCCATCCATACTGTTTAGGGCAGGGATGGGCAACTCCAGCAAACTAGCTGTGCTTTAACTACAAATCCCATAATCCCTCTGCCTCTGGGAGTCATGCTTGCAATGCCTCATGGGACTTGTAATTCTACAACAGCTGGAGGGCTGGAGTTGCCCACCCCTGGTTTAGGGGAATCGAGTGATTGGCTATACAAGGGAAATTTTTGCATGTATGGCCAGCCTTAGTTAGATATTTACTCTAAAAAGGATTGTATAATCAAGATATAATGTTTGTGGTCAGCTTTAGATGTTTTTTTTTCTTTTGGGTACGGCTCTTATTTCCACTGTTTTAAGGTCATTGTTATGTGGCTGCAGAAGACTTTGGTCCTATATAAATCAATAATTATGTAGAAAGGAGGAACCCCATAAGAGCCAAGCTGTAATAGCCCCGGGCTTTACAAAAGGCAAACATTATTTGAGATTTCACTTCTTATTACTAGCCTGTGCACTGCTACAATGGAACGTTTTGTCATATGTCATATTCTTTAGATCTTTTACAAGGCATTGTACAGAACGGGTATTTTGATAGGGGCAGATGAAAGGGCGGTGAGACTCTAATCTGCCTTTCACTGAGACAGAACTCCAGAGGTGGTATCTTCAAATAGAGACATGCAGGGGGAAAAAAAGGACACACGATATTACCTCTCTTCCTAGGATAGGAAATTCAAATATGTGTCTAAAATCCAGGGATTTCCACCGTTGCAATGTTATTATATGACAAAAGTGGTTTTACAAGCCAGATTCAAAAAAACCTACCCAAAAATGTTAAGCGGGTAAAGTGGTAGAACAAAATGGCCCCGTTCTTTTTTTTTGTCAGGGCGAGTCAGTGCTTTGTTATTTAAAGGGGCTGAAAATAAGGTGTCCATTACTGAGTTGGGATCAGCTGAAGGTGCCTGAAAATCACCGAATGACGAGGGGAAATTTCCATTTAAATGGGAGAGATGGAGATGAACTGGGATCCGTCAAGGTGGCTATTGAATTAAGTTATTAAAAAAGAAAATACACAAAAGGAACTTTATTGATTTAGACAGAGAGAGATAAAGGTGAGTAGCTAACAAATGTACCTAAGACCAGTCAATTTTAGTACTACCTAGTAAAATAAAAAAATAATACATATATAAATATATATAGAGATAGATAGATAGATAGATAGATAGATAGATAGATAGATAGATATATCTCTATATATATAGATATATATATATATAGAGAGAGATATATATATACAAAAACAAAATTCCAAAATTGCATAATAAAAGTCTTTAGCTTTTCTCTTTTTGCAGGCTAAGTTGCTTCCTGCGCACTGAACTGTTAAGCAACACCCCTCTATGTAATGGAGATGAGTAGAGCAAGAAGTGTTTGCTATGACTAAAGCCCAGTGTGTGGGCTGAAATGCGTCAGAAGTTTTAATTGCTTGCTGTTTTTATTTTGCCATTGTGAAATGAAGGGGTCTATTCACTAAGCTGCCGAAGGATCTAGCCATAGCAGTAGAACCCATGGGCTGCTGTACGGGCTATTCACTATAGCCCGTACAGCTGCCGAAGGCCGCCGAGGGGCTCAGTCGAGCCGAAGGCATATGCTTCGGCTCGACTGGGCCGAGGTGAAATCCGGGGCTGCTACTGACAGCTGGGCAGAGCCAGCCGTCATCTCACGGCTGGCTCCGGCCACTTGCATGCAGAGACAGTTCAGCATGCCCTGGTTACCAGGTAACCAGGGACGCTGATCGTCGGCCGACTGAGCATGTTCGGCCGGCCCGAAGTCACGCGCTGTACGGCTGAATTTAGCCGATATAAGGCTGGAATCAGCCGTACAAGCCTGCAGTGAATAGCCGAACAGCGTCTGCGGCCCGGGATCGGCTCGGAGGGCGTCAGGAGGAGGAGGACGGGAGATCAGCTCCTTGCTGATCTCCGTCCGGGCTGTGAATGCAGAAGTGATGTGTATTACATCTCTTCCGCATTCACCTGTCAGTCATCTGGCTGCTATAGCCAGAGAGAAGAAGCTGATGAAGCAGATATCTGCTTCATCAGCTTCTT
>NW_017306291.1:1177974-1180329 GCF_000935625.1 Nanorana parkeri | reverse complement strand
ACCTGTCAGTGTGCCTTTGCTATTATATAGGGGGATTGTTATCCCCCTATATAATAGCAATAACAATAAGTGCAAAAAAGTAAATATAAATAAAAAAAATAAAAGTAACATATAAAAAAGTAAAATAAAATAAAAGTCACATATAAAAAAAGGTGAAAAAAAAAAAAAAATGTTTAACTCCCCCACCCCCATGTTTACGCGCCTATAAACGTAAATACGCGTCCGGTGCCCCAGCGAGCAAAAATTACAATTGCGCTACACATGTTACATAATGCCGCGAACGTCGCAGTGAGAGCAATCATTTTAGGGCCATCAATCACTGATAACACTAAACTGATGAGCGGTAACAGCTTTTAAAGCGTCGCCTATGGCCAATTTTGGGTATTATCGTTTTTTGAGGTTTCGCGCGCGCACGCAATTTTAAGGCTTGACATGTTTAGTGTCTTTTTACCCGACGTGACCCCATCTTTTATATTTTACCAAAAAATTGGGTAATAATAAATGTTTTATCATTTAATATAGGGGAAACTGTTTTTTTTTTTAAATTTCGGTAATTTTTCCTTAATATAGTAAAAAAATAAAAACCCCAGTGGTGAATAAATACCACCAAAAGAAAGCTCTATCTGTCCCCAAAAAAGGGTATAAAATTAATTTCAGTACAGCGTTGCATGACGGAATAAATGTCAGTCAAAGTACCGCAGCGCTGAATACTGAAAAATGGCCTGGATGGGAAGGGGGTTTAACACCGCAGATGTCAACTGGTTAAAGGTCCCTTGCCCTTTTTACTACAGTCTGGATAACGAGGGTTGACAGGAGCCCGGACCAAACACTAAGGTCTCTGTCCTGTGTATTTGCACAGGTGGGGGTAGAGCTGCGAGGTGTGCAATGATTGGGGAAGTGTTTGTAGTCCATATCTCGGGGACAACACTTCCCCTCCATAGATAAAGCACCGTAAATGAGTGTTGCCCCCTAGGACAGGAAGTGTGTGATTTGCAGGATCAACAGGTGAAAAAAAGGAGGAAAAAGTTTAGGAAAGGAAGTAATACAGCAACTATATAGTGAGTACTAATTTGCTGTGAAATATGAAATGTTTGTGTTTATGGGTTTGTTACGTACAATTTTATGATCTGTTCTATGGCAAACACAGGACGCCCACTTTATCGTCATTCCAAAGATTATTGACATCCATTCCATTAGCAGAAGGCCAAATTGACATGCAAAATTGATTCACTAAAGAGACACTGTCAGCTTGCCCATGCTGGTGGCCGACAAGACTGGTGTCAGCGACCTGGGAAAGTGGTGACGTCACTCCCCTGGTCATGGGATAGTGCTTGGCTTTAGCACTGCTAGACCCAGGGGTGGAGGTCACATGATTCTTCATACCTAAAGGTACCAGCTGTAGCGTAGGCAGGAGTGGAGGGGACATTTGCAGAGACCCTGTCACTTTGCTCTGCATAGACAAGGTGACTGTGTCCCGGAAGGCACTATCAATATCTTTACTGCTGTCTTAAAATCAGGACTAAATTTAACTTCCTCTCGCTCTTACGCCAATGCTGACATCTTCATCCATTCTATTTTTTTGGTTGGGATCAGCCATCTTGATTGGTCTGGCCAGAATGACGTAACTCCCACCCATGTGCACAGGAGTTCTTTCATTCCAGCACTAAGGTGTGCTAAGGTGTGCCAAGTATGTACACTGAGGCATGCCCAGCTCAGTATGCATTCTAAAGATCACTTTTTATGTAAACTATGTAAAGACGCCCAAGGTACCCAATCACAACATTCCATGTTATATCAAAGTGCAAAGTGTATTCACAGAACATGATTTAAGATATGTACATTATATATAATTTGTTTTGCATTTGTCAACCTCAACCAATAATTATCCAGATTTATCACCTATCTGCACTTATTCTCTTAATCTTATACTTCGGACTATTTCATTGGCCCAGTCCAAATAGGTGATCCATGGAGATGTCACTCAATGTGTTTCACGGATGTATGTGCCCCTTCATCAGGAATTTGATGACCGTCTACTAAAAGTATTTACAAAAACATGTATGAACATAGAGCATACATGTGTATCACACCATAGTGTAAACATCCATTGGTAATTATACATACAATTGAAATCATATAGGCTGTCAGACCTGGCTTGTGGCTGCCAAAATACAGTGGCCAAGTGCAGGAGTACTCAGGTCAATAGACCCACCGTTAACTGTTGTTATTATATTATATATACATATTAAAGCAGAACTCCTGGGAAACATTTTCTTAACCCTTAAAGTGGGAAAGTGGGGCTTACCCCCCCCCCCCCCTCCCCCCCACACTGCAAGGGTAAACGGTTCGTTTTTG
>NW_017306291.1:1172222-1177905 GCF_000935625.1 Nanorana parkeri | reverse complement strand
GGGGCTTTCCCCCCCCCCCCCTTCCCACCACACTGCAAGGGTTAAGTGCTCGTTTTTGTCTAGGTTAAAAAATGGCACATCTATACTTGTCCGATCCTCTATGACAGCTTGCTCTTAGACCGGTCCCTTCTGCCACGCTCCCCCTCTCCTGCAGTGGTCTAAGGTCCAGTAAGTGATCACGTTCTATACACAGTGTATAGAACGCGAGGACGCAGAGAGACATACCATTACTGCAGCAGAGGAATAGACAGGCGGAGGAGGACCTGTCTATTAGCAAGCCGGCTCTGAGATTAGGGTGAGTAAAACTTTGCTATTTATGAACCTGGACAAAAACAAGTACTTAAAGGAGAACTATGAGGTGACTGATTTTCACTCATCCTCACAGGCTGTCCCACAATATGACAGAGTCACACTCCGCCCAGGGAGTACAGGCAACGACAGACACCTGGAATTACCAGATAACTGCCACTACAAATCCAGCCAGGCTGACTACAGCTCTGGCTATCACTAAATGTCTAGTAGCCACCTCACAGAAGGTGATGGGGGCTACCAGTAAATTACACCCATTGCATTATTTTGCTGTGAAGCCGTTTTATAAATATGAAAAAAAAATCAAAAGAAAAATAAGTGAACACAATACAATAATATGCTCCTTACATTTCAAAGTCGGGATAGTATGGGGACTCCAGCAGAAGAAAAACAAATCTGCCTCAGTAAACGTCTCAGGAAAACAAGCGAAGGACGTCGCAGATTTAAATGTCAGATTCCAGAATCTACTCATATTTAACGTCTTATGAAGGAGCAAGAAAATGGCGGTCTTTGTGTTTGTGAGGATGAAGCAATTCAGCACTGTAGCTAAAAATAACTCATTTACTGAGCCTACAAATGTAGACATTCGAGTGCGCAATTATCTAAATGGCTTGCACCTTTGTGACTGTTTGTAGGGGCGCAGAGCCGCTGACCTTTGCACCCGCTCCAGGCAGTCTTTTGTCACACAGAGGACCTGATTTTGCACAGTTGCCTGCCTCCCCCACTTCATCTGTGCACACCTGCTGCAGGGAGACAGCGGGCTTTCATGTGCTCATGCATGGCACACACTGGGGTTTAGTAAACGCGGGAGGCTGTTCACTTATCAATGTGAATGTCCACAGTGAATGTTAGCAAATAAGTTGATACTGTTATCACTTTGAATACCCAATCATGAATGAGGGAAATGATGACAAAATCAGGATTTTGTATTTGGAATCAGGAAATTCCTAGTAGGAATAGTTGATTAAAGTAAACGCCGTATTTACTAAAAGTCAGTGGAACAGCCTCTACTTCTGGAGTAAATAAAGCATATTGAGCACAGCGGTGACCGTAAAGTTCTTGCCAACCCAATTACACTGACCACGGGCTTGGCTGCCCTGTTATCGTGGTCCAAAAATGGAGGAATGTGGCATCTCAGGGCTCAGATCCATCTGCTAGAAGCATGAAATGAACCGCTTCATAACAACAGCTCCTTTGCAATAAACTGATATCATACAAACTAATCAGCTAATGTCCTAATAACTTACAAATAACTTACTAATGAAATGTTTGTGTAATCAGGGGGCAAAATGAAAAATGATCTCAGCCATTCTCAGTTCTTCTATGCAAAGTGAGGTTCACTTTGCATAGAAAAAGGAAACAAACTGCAACCGACTAATGCCGGCCATCATATTGATCTGCCAGGAAAAGGAATCATCAGATAATTCTTGAAGAGATCAATTCTGCAACTGTGTGTATTTCTCCCGCGGACGTGTTGTCTGATGTGGACGGTTCATATGTGTGTATCACCTTTTGCATTACTTGCCCCCCCTTTTACATTGTAAGCTCTCACGGGCAGGGCCCTCCTTACCATCTTGTCTTGATTTGTATTGTAACTGTAATATTGTAAAGCGCTGAGCAACTTCTTGGTGCTATATAAATTATTAAACAATAATAATAATGTGGATGGTTCATATGATGTCCATGGTTCAGGATGTGGGCAGTTCATATGACGTAGACGGTTCATACGATGTAGACAGTTCATACAACGTGGATAGTTCATATGATGCTGACAGTTCATACGACATGGACGGCTTATATGATGTGGACGGTTACTATGATGTGGACGGTTACTACGATGTGGACGGTTCATACAATGTGGACAATTCATATGTTGTGGATGGTTTATATAATGTGGATAGTTCATTCGATGTGGACAGTTCATATGACATAGACAATTCAAACAATGTGGACGGTTTATATGATGTGAATGGTTCATATGGTTTGGACGGGTCATATGACATGCACAATTCATACGACGTGGATGGCTTATATGATATTGACAGTTCATACGATGTGGACGGTTTATATGATGTGCATGGTTAATATGATGTGAACAGTTCATACAATGTGGACGGTTCATATGACGTGGACAATTCATATGTTGTGGATGGTTTATATGATGTGGACAGTTCATACGATGTGTATAGTTCATATGACATGGACGATTCATATGTTGTGGACAGTGCATATGACATGCATGGTTCATATGTTGTAGATGGTTCATTTGATGTGGACAGTTCATACGATGTGCACAGTTTATATGATGTGGATAGTTTATATGATGTGGACGGTTCATGCGATGTGGACAATTCATATGTTGTGGTTGGTTTATATGATGTGGATAGTTCATTCGATGTGGACGGTTCAAATGACATGGACAATTCATACAACGTGGACGGCTTATATGATGTTTACAGTTCATACGATGTGGATGGTTAATATGATTTAGATGGTTTATACAATATGGATGGTTCATATGATGTGGATGGTTCATATGTTTGGAACGGTTCATATAAGGTGGACAGTTCATACAATCTGAACTGTTCATATGTTGTGGATGGTTCATATAATGTGGACAGTTCATATGATGTGGACGGTTCATACTATGTGGACGGTTCATATGATGTGGATGATTCATGTATTGTCATGTTGATAAGGAACAATGATTTTAGGGTCTGATCATTCCGGGAAGGTGCCTTATAGTGAGTCTTTGATGTGTAATTGAAGGTTCTGGTGTTGCAAAGCAGAATCAAAAGAGGAAATTGCTTTTACATTTTCAGTCCATGCCATTGATGAACCATCAGCAGCACAAACTCAGCGTTTCAGCACGTGTCCAATAAACCTCCACATAAAGCTGGTGCTCTAAGCTGCTCCGTGTCCTGGCAGTGCATCCAGGTGTTCAAGATGGCGGCACACAGAGGAAATCTAGAGCTACACTGTCATTTAAATCCAATTGCTGACAGCCCTGGCTCAAACACTGTGCACTGTATCTAACAGAGATCTGCTACATGCCAGAAGCTATTATGTTTGTAATACATTCCCTTTAAACTGTACTAAGGAATTAGAGATGCCGTCATTGCTGAGCTTTCCATATTAAAACGATAGTTACCTTTCTGTCATGCTGCTCCGTTGGCTTCGATACTTTCTGAGGTTATCGCCTGGAACAAGTAGCTAGATCAGGAGGTCTGACTTCGCTCCAGATGCTGACAGCATGGGCTAAAACTCTGTGCACTGTATCTAATTAGAGATCTGCTGCATGCCAGAAGCTATTATGTTTGTGATAGATTCACTTTAAACTGTACTAAGGAATTAGAGACGCCGCCATTGCTGAGATTTCCATCTGCAAATTAACGTTACCGTTCTGTCATGCTGATCCGATGGCTTTGATACCTCCGGAGGTTATCAATTGGAACAAGTAGATAGACCAGGATATCCAACCTCACTGTGACTTTCTAACCTGCTTGCTTGTTCCTGCAGAGAAGATTTTAAAGCCAGGGGTAGCCAGGCAACTTTTCAGAAGGAGGGCAGCAATGGCAGCACTCACGGCTCTCTCAGCTCAGGAGGCTGAAGCGTTTTTCCATCACTCTCTGGGAAAATGACAAACCGATTGGCCGTTCCAGGCAACACCTCTGCATTTTCTCCAGCTTTCTTAAATCATCGTCTGCACCATGCTTCTGCCACGGTCTCAAAACCACAAGGTCACTGTCGCTCTGATGAATGATCTCTGTGCGGACCCGAAACGTTAGCACCGTATGACAGCATGTGACATTGGGTATTGAATAAACATATCAATACTTTAAAAACCCTTCAAGTGTGTGCCGGTGAATTACTTTTATGCACCATGCTTCTGACACCATTAACAAGGACAAGCAAATTGATTATCAGATAAGGCAAAATGTGTGAATCTGGCGAATCGCATCGATTTATTATAAAATCTAACATGTTTTGGTTTGTTGCTGAGAATCATTCACGAAGCCAGGCAGTCAGTATTCTCCAGCTGCCTCGCTCTCCGGAGATTGTAGAATTTTTGGAAACTGAAGTCTTGGAATTTTTGGAAACTTGATCGGTCCTGTTTGCCCCTGAACGAGGGTGCGGATTGGGCTGATTTACTAAAAGAGTTAAGAATCTTCACTTAGATAATTGTGTGAATGTTCATTTCAGTTATTCACCCTCGTGAAAAAGCATCTGCAGGTGATTGTGTATGCAAAGTGAACAGCAAATTGCTTTTCACATGACGGGATAATTGAAGGAAATCTTCACACAATTTTTTCAGTGAAAATGTTTAACTCCTTTAGAAAACATACGCCTCAATCTCTCTGAGGTCAGTATGGGGAAAAAAAAGACTATTAGTGCAAATTTAACATTCTGATTATTATTATTGGTATAACTATTGGTATTTATGTAGCGCTGACAATTTACACAGCGCTTTACATAGTGCACATTCACATCAAATTAAAAATATTGCAGAGAGTACCCAACTGCTTTGCTAAAAATGCGCTTTTACGACTGCAATGACGTCCTGGAAGCCATAGAAATTTGCGTCCACATTTTGACCAGTCAACAAACTCAACATTCGCCGAAACAGATGCAATTTGTGCCCGATTTTCGGGATCCTCTCCCGATTTTTCCATCGATTTTCCTGTTTCGTGAGTCCATCCTCTCACAGGGCAGCTGATATTATTTTAGGAGGGTGAAGACGAGTCGTGTGCGCAGTGCAGAGTTCAGTGGCAGTCAAGGATTGCAGGCACCCGGGTTATGAACCTTCCATCACATGTCTGCTCAGTGAACCCATAAGCAGCTCCTAGGGGGGGAATATCACCTTTGGCACAGGCAGAACAAAACACTTTTCATCCCAGGCCGGCTGCACAAAACCCCAGCACTGCTCCACGTTAAATAAATATTTAATTCAATGAAAGCTGGGGACTTTCCTGGCATAAATTGCTCTCTCCATGTCAGCTAGTAGGGGGAATGTCAATATTTTTGTCGGTTTATGAACCTTTTCTGCTCTTTGTGTTCCTGTGAATCTCTGGACACATGCAAGGAACTGCTGAAGGGTCTGCCTGCTTTCTGTAAATCAAACTATAACTAGCTCATATATCCTATATCACTTTTAAAGTATTATTTCACCATTATTATTTCAGTGTGTTTGCCATTCATTTTAAAAACAAATTAACTGTAGACAAGCATGCAATATAAAATTAAAAAAAGAACATTATTTGTTCTCAAAAAGAGTTTGCAGAACAGTATAATTTGTATGGCGTATATAATTGTTTTATTCTTTTTATTTTGTTTTTGTTATTATTATTATTATTTTTTTTGCCCAGCAGCTTGA
>NW_017306291.1:1165285-1172161 GCF_000935625.1 Nanorana parkeri | reverse complement strand
TATTATAAGTCTCCAAAGTCTTGATTTAAAACAGTGTAAATTGAACTACATAAAAGGATTGTGAGAGCTGAACGGGTTACTGTATCAACAGTCCCACAACAGAGAACCACAACTCCCAGCATGCTTTTCCTGACCCGCACAATCTCTGCATAGCTCGGTCTGGGCATTGGCTGAATGATCATTTGCAGTGTGATTTTACTGAGTTCTTTAGGAGATCGTTGTGACGATTTTCCTGTCCCGTTTTACAGAAGAAACGTTACACACAGGATAATATAAAGATTGCGAATATTATAGTTAGATTAAACACATGTCTGCGTGGATCTTAGTTTCGGAATTATGTTGGCATAACCCCTTCATTAAAATTCAATGTTTGGAAGAACCAGATTAAAAGTAAAGAGAAAATAAACAAAAAATCTTTCGCGCTTCCTAACTCACCCGTTCCACCTTAAGAGGGTCAGTCCCTTTAAACGTGGTGCAAACTATGCGAGCGCCGCAGTCCCTCCAGCGGCCTGTAGGGGGCAGTGGCGTTACGTGGTTCGGGCTGTACCACGACGGTTGGGTTGCCTCAGCCAGCTAGCACACCGCTATTTCATAACACGCCTTATGGATGCCGTTAGGAGACCACAAGAGCGTCATAAAAATTGATCAACACCTGTTAAATATATTGTCTGTATGCACAAAAATATACAAATATAACTATAAAAATATCATTGTTCTACTGATAATAGTACCAACAAAATCAAGAGTTTTTATTCTAAAAATGATTGTACTTATTTAACCCGCAAATCTTAAACAATGAAGATAATTGGACCAAGAATAAAAGAATGATTTTTAGAAATACATTTAAATAGAATGTAAGGTGTCCTAGGGTGGGGTAACCCGTATATATGAATTGTTGCATCATGTAAGATTACTTTATTATTTGTAACATTATTAGATCACATTTATCATACATCCTGCCACTCTTTTATAGGTAATGCACCCAGCACAGTCATACTAACAATATAACCTTCTTTTATCATTGAATTATTTATTTTCCTAATAGTATAAATGACTGTTATAATATATTATGGGCAAAAACAATGTTTAAGTATATGTATCAGTGAATGTATGATGATGTGATTGCCTAAATAATTATACTACTACATGTCTGTCATTTATATATTTTATAGTTTGTAAAAAGTCATTACTGATAGAGAGAGAGTGACAGATAGATATAGATATAGATAGATATAGATATCTATCTCTATCTATAGATAGATATCTATCTATATATATATATATGTGTGTGTGTGTGTGTGTGTGTGTGTGTGTGTGTGTGTGTGTTGCTAGTAGCTAGTACTCTGATTTTTTTGTAATTTACTTATTCTTTAAATACTTTTTGGTTTCCAGTGGGGATTAATACAATAATAATATAATAACGTCGGTGGTTTTGTATGCCCTGTAATGAGGTAAGTGTGGTGTCAGTGTGTGGTCCAGCCATGGCTCTGTACCATTGGCTGTGCATTGTGAGTGTAGGGAGTCGCCCTACTCTATGACACGTGTGGCTGCTGTTATAAACGGCCGAGTGTCTGTAATAACGACAATATTTATTACTGTCCCCTCAGCTTTCAGTCACCGCGGGGTCTCGCTAAGCTCCAGCACGAGCTGAGGTCCCCGGAGAGAACAGGAATATGTTAATATTTGTCTTTTCCATTCCACAGTCGCCCTTAATTGCTCTTTGTATCATTATGAAGAGAGAAAAAATGTCAGATTCTTTATTTCAGCTAAATAGAATCAAGGCTGTCATTCTAATTAACTGAAGACTTCCAGATCTACGTGTTTATCCATAAGAGACAAAATCATGCATGCCGGTTATCAGGGAGGGTTTTACAGAATATTTAGTATACAATCCCACCCATGTGTGCAATCTATCTATCTCTATCTATCTATCTCTATCTATCTATCTATCTATCTATCTATCTATCTATCCATCCATCTATCTATCTATCTATATATCCATCTATCTATCTATCTATATATATCTATCTATATCTATCTATCCATCTATCTATCTTTATCTATCTATCTATCTATATCTATCTATCTATCTATCTATCTATCTATCTATCTATCTATCTATCCATCCATCTATCTATCTATCTATATATCCATCTATCTATCTATCTATATATATCTATCTATATCTATCTATCCATCTATCTATCTTTATCTATCTATCTATCTATATCTATCTATCTATCTATCTATCTATCTATCTATCTATCTATCTATCTATCTATCTATCTATCTATCTATCTATATATCCATCTATCTATCTATATCTATCTATCCATCTATCTATCTATCATCTATGTCAATGTATCTGTTTTATTCCGATCTTTCTCATATATCTGTCCTATGTTTTTAAGAATATCTTCATATTTATGCTGAATAATTACCTTCCTGTAAGGTAGTACAGGTAATTATTATGATAATAAATATCATCCTGTACTTATATCTTGTATCTATCTAATGTAGATATCTCTATGATACCTTCATATCTCTATGATGTCTGTCAGCTGTATATGTTTCTTGTCTATTTATACATCTATCAGTCAATCTATTTCATATTTTTGTATTTTCTGTCTGTGTATCTATTTATGTTTCTTCCGATATCATAACATTTCTACCAATTATCTATCTACCGCCTTCCTCTCTCATATCTGTCTGTCAGTCTATAAATCTATGTTATATGTGTTTGTTTTTAAATGAACTGTCTGTTTATCTTATAACATGTCTGTCAAATATCTGTCTACCTTTCTTTTTCATGTCTGTCTATCTATCTATCTATCTATCTATCTATCTATCTATCTATCTATCTATCTATCTATCTATCTATCTATCCAGGTAGTTTCTTTATTTTTTTATTTCTATCTTTCATTATTTCTTTCTTTCTCTTTTTCTTGTCTTTTTCTTTCTGCTTCTTTCTTTCTTATTTTCTCTCTTTTTCTCTTTTCTTTCTTTTTTTTCTTCCTCTCTCTTTTTTCTTTCTTTCTTTCTTTTTCTCTTTCTCTTTTCTTTCTTTTCATTCTCTCTCTCTCTCTCTCTCTCTCTCTCTCTCTATATATATATATATATATATATATCTCTATCTCTCTCTCTATCTCTCTCTCCCTTTCTCTCTCTTTCTTTCTCTTTTTTTTCTTGTATTTTCTTTTTTTTCTTTCCTATCTGTCTCACCTTCCTCTTTCTTGTTGCCTTTCTTTATTTATTTTCTTTCTTTCTTTCCCTTTATGTAACTAATTTATATTTATTGATTTATTTGTATATTTCACATCTGTTGATTTCAGGTGATCTGGGAATATCAGTGCTCACTGACAAATGAGTTGCTCTGACATTCTTCTTCTTCTTTCTGTAAGTCTGAGGAGGTTGTTAAAGTATATTATCTATCTTCTGCCTGACAAGGAAAGGGATCTATGTGCTCCCCATTTTGCTGGGAGCTCTCTTAGGAAGGATTGCATGCTCTCATTTTCAGAACTTTCTCATGTAGGTGTTCTCTTCCACCTCTTCGTGTTAAAGGAATGTTCCTCACCCCCTTGGTACTGGCTTTCCTGAGTGACTGAAGGTGGGCTAGTAATCCTGACAGAGGAAATTCTGTTTTGTTGGAAAGACTCATATTCACCTTTCTTATCTGACACATAGAAGTCCGATTGTCTTTTTTCTCCAGTGCCAGGGGTGTCTCTTCAATGAGTTGATCGATCTGAGCAGCTAAAAATAGTCTGCAGACCATTCGCAGTGAAAGCAGAACATCTGTATAAACGCTGATTAGAGTATAAAGCCACTAGCAGGGCTCTCTATGTTCTGGGATCTTGTAGTTCTACAAATCCTCATCAATATGTAGCTGTAGACAGAACTGGTGCCCTCCTCTCCTCCCCTGTGCCATGGACGCATTGTACAATCGTGTTGCCTCCATGCACCCCAGCCTCCTCCTCATCACTGAACTGCCTCTTCACATTGATTTTCTTTATCATGTAGATTTGCAAAGCCCTCAAAAGCTGCATCTTGTACTGACACAGTTGCATGTTTTAGGAATAGCCCATCCTCAGAGCAGAGTCCATGGGGCTGACTTACTAAAGAAGTACTGGCTGTTCACTTTGCAAAAGTGACTGTGAGTAAAAAAAAAAAAGGTGAACCTAGACTACCCAATCATGTGTCAGGGAAATTAAAAAAATGATTGTTGCTGTCACGTGATTGGTTGACTGAAAGGAGCTCAAGTAAAAGCTGACCGCTTTGATAAGTGCGTGTTCATTTTCCAAAGAGAATAATAGTAAATAGGGTTGACCTGTGTTTGCTTTGAATACCCAACCATGTCAGAAGGCATTAAAAAAAAAAAAAAAAAAAAACAGCATTTTTAGTACCTGATTGGTTGGTTGAAGTGAACACGCTTCCCTTTAATTCTAAGCTCAGTGAGCATTAACTTTTCTATGTGAATAATCTGTTATTTCTTTAGTAAACCAACCCCAGTTTCCCCTTATTACCAATCTCAGCTCATTCACTAAGCACTAACTTTGCTAAGTGAACTTCAATTGATTAATCCCTATGATATGTGTGCTTGTAAATTAGGATGCCCTGGAGAAACTAGGGCAAAAGTAGACCTGTTGTCTCTAGCATACAAAATGTTGTTTCAATGCGAAACAAGGAATCTGATTGGATGTTACCGCTCACAGCTCTTGCTCCAGATGTAATTAATTACATTCACTAAGGCAAGGAGCCATGTGTGGAATCCCACAGAAGCCAATCAGCCATCATCTACAGTTGATTCAGTTCTTTGACACCTGAATGCCATGGTGGGTTACTGCTTTGTGACGTCATACCTGTGACATTAAATAGGCCTGTTACATCATTGAAGCAAAGGTCCGCCCATAAAAGTAATGAAGGCTTTCTGTAGATGTGTAATACAGTGCCCTGCATGGTGTGTGGCTGTACATTGTTGAGGGTAAAGCAAATTGTAATCGGCTTAAATGTCCCTTAACATCATCTGCTTTACATGAGTGACCATGTCTGCAATCCAGGTCATGTCTGCCCGACTTTATTAGCGACCTCCTGACAATATTCCTGCCGGTATACATGTTGTGGAAAATGTCTTTTTTTTTCTTCTGCTCCCCAACTCCTGCAAAATAGAGCTTGGTTTAAGGGGGCAGCGCTCCTGTCATCCCAGATGATGTCCTGGTGCAGTCCCTCTAATGAGTCCTATTCCCTGAGGTCAGGCAGCCCCCTGCTGTCAATCACACACACTAATTCAGAGATGCCATTGTCCCCCAGCACGTCACTGGCCTTCCTCTCATTTGGTGGAACTTTTCCCTATCGGGGGATCCCAAATCACTGGCTGCATCTACTGCAAAAGGGGAGTCCCTTCCACCCCAGCCTGGGCACACATCCAACATCCAATCCTCCTCAGGGGAATTAGAAAATAAAATGCTCTGCTAAAGCTGATTGGTTATTGGAAGTGCACACAGGGAGATGGGTCTGGTTTACTAAAGGGGTTGAAAATCTTCACTCAACACATTGCAGCTGCGTTCACTTTGAACACCCAATCATGTGCAGATAAAATAGATCATCAGGAATTTGCTGTTTACACTATTGCGTAATTAAAGTGAACACAGCTACATTTTACTGACTGAAGAGTCTCAACTCTCATCCAGCCTCATAAGACATACCCAGCACACTAAATATTATTAATTAATGCTGTGGGTGGGTTCATCTTGAACTAATACTTAACATTTGCATTGTTGTTCTGAGACCTGTTGGGGTTGATAAACTGGTGCAGATTGTTCAGAAGTGAATGCTCTCTGAGTTTAGTAAAAAGTGTGAAGTTATGTTCATTCTAAAGACCCAAGAGGATTTTTTTTTGATTTGATTTAGCTTTTTTTTCTTCAATCAGGTGTAATTGTTTTCTGTTTTTTTTATTTTATATCCCAAGCCTCAATCTGCAAATTAAACACTTTAGCAGTTCTGGTGTCCTTTCAGAATATAAGTATTGTGGGTGTAGGTGTAGGTTTTTGTGACGTTTGCCCTCTCGCTAGAATCCTGACCATTGACTTAGCAGAGACTCTTTATACTTATCTAGTTAAATGATCAAGTAACAACGACAAAGGTCGATGTTCTTACCATTGTAAGCAAAATCTTTCTTCTGGTATGATAAAAAAAAAAAAAAACAACAACTTAGAAGTGTGATTGTCTAACATGTTCTTTGGTCGATTATTATTTACCCAAACAATTAATTTGTATTAATAAGAAATGTAAAGGTTGAGAATGAAACAATGGGGCGCATTTTCACTATGGCCCGAGGAAGAGAAGGCCATATCACATCCCCAATTACCTGCAGCGAAATAAAAGGAAAATAACTCACCAAGCAAGTGACTGATTATTTTAAAGAAAAGGGATACTAATTGGGATAGAAAATTGCTATTAAATCAACGCTTATCGGTGTTTTGCATCAATTGATAATACCACAACACGTTCTAATATCTGCACCTTAGAATTTAAGAAGAGTGCTGATTAGAACCACTTTGAAATTTATTTTTTGTTTTCAGTCAAAATAAAGACTCGTGTATCCAGTTGCCCAGTTTCTCTCCCCGAGAGCTGGAACTTTAACTCATTATTACTGTAATATAGTGTTAAATGACTCAATCCGCAGGACAGGGGGATTGCAAGGCACCCAGGAATCGTTTAAAAAATGCTTTTACAAAAAGGGGTAATTACCATTGTGATTAACCTGATGTGATGGAAAGACTGGAGATAATAGATAACAAAATCGCATTAGGCATTTTTTTTTCCACAGGCATGTAAGAGTGAGGTGAACATATTTCTGTCATATTCTCCTACATTTGCAAC
>NW_017306291.1:1157476-1160272 GCF_000935625.1 Nanorana parkeri | reverse complement strand
TTTTCAGAGGAGTATATTATAAAATATGTTGATGGTTTTTATCCAGCACAAGCGGAAATAGGAAGAGCAGGGACTATGAGCTGGTACATTAGCTATACAGCCACTAAACATCGATCTGATAACACAAATGTGTACTACAATTGTATAAGGAATAAGAAAAAAAACAATTAAAGGGATTTTAGTTAAAACTGAATTACAAAGAACGTCTCAAATACTAAACGTGACTCATTTTGGGCTTCTTGATTTTGTTTTTTCTCCCCACTGTGATATTTTTCCTTAGCAGATATATTCACTACATTTCCACCTAGTAATATTTTACTGACCGACATCAATGTTTCCTACTGCACCGAGAATTATCGCTAAAAATGACGCACACCAGCGCTGCAGGTGACGCATACAATCGCTGCTAAATGAGAAATCTCCATAGCGGAGCTCAGCTCAGCCAGCAAATGAGCCGAGGCTGGGCCCTGCTCAAAATACGGCTTCATGTGAGCCTGCTTCCACCGAACTAGTTCCCTTTACACCGTCATTTCTGACCTTACCCTCTTTTTTTAGGCAGCCAGCTCCCCTATTATTTCTAGGAAGAGCCAGCGCAATGCAACAGGAGATGCAAAGAAGTTGCTAATTCTGAACCACCAGAGTCAACATTTGTTTTCCCCAGTACACATCACACCGAGGTATATTTTACTTGAAGTCTCCGCATACACAAAACTGTAAAGGGTTCACTGAAGGTTCACCATGCAGCAGGCTGTGAATGTGAGTGCAAATACCTTCGCGATTACAACATATTCCCAAAGCAAAGATATCTATATATTGAAAATCAGCAAAGTCCGCCGAGGAAAAGCTGCATCCTGGCCTTAAAAAAAATAAAACAAATGCAGCTAACTTTTTTTGGGTGACGAGGAATGAGAAAAGTGGAGATGAGGAATGGACTTGTGATCATCTTATATTTAATATGCCACGAGCATGTCACACACGTTATATGCAAAGCCCCATTATCCCCAATATAAATTAGATACGCTTTGTAGAAAGCATCCCCCCTCCAACACAAAAAAAAGTTCCCACGCATTTGTGGACCAACCTGCAACTTTGCATCATTGTATTTCCACTTTGTTACTTTTAAGCAGTTTTATCTCAATGATTCACCCAGCGCTTTCTTCATATTCCTCCCTGGACGTCTGATATTTAAAATGCGATGATCTGGGTATCCAGAAATGAATGACAGCAGCGTCAAAAAATGAGACAACTGTGTAGTAAGGGGGCCAATTAAAGTTTTTTTTTATTTTTTACCCTGGCCCTTGTTTACTTCAAATGCCCAAATGGGTTATTCTTTAAATATGGGTGAACACATGCCAGTGTACAATTAACTTCCCTCCTCTCCCCATCCACCTATCAGTTTGTCATTTTCGGTGTATGAAGTTTCTTATACCTTTTATTTTATGGAGGAATAGAAAACCTCTGATGAACAACAACAGTCTAATTTAAAATACAATAATACAACCCACAAAGGTGACAAAAGAACCTACCCATTAATGTATGTTGATTTGTATTACCCCCAGGCCTCAGCCTCTCAAATTGTAACTTGCTATATGGCATATTTTACCCCAGCCTTTGTCTATTTCGAATGCCCAACTGGGTTATTCTTAAATATGGGTGAACACATGCCAATGTACAATTAACGTCCCCTCCACCACAACCACCTCCCTCCATTGACCTATCAGTTTGTAATTTTCTGTGAATCAATTTTCCTAAATGTTTTATTTTGTGAAGGGAAGGAAAATCTCTGATGGACAACACTAGTCTATCTAAGATACAATAATACAACCCACAAAGGTGACAAAAGAACCGACCATTTCAAATGTTAATTTTCTATATTGCATATTTTACCCCTGTCCTTCTTTACTTCAAATGCCTATCCAGGTGATTCTTAAATATGAGTGAACACATGCAAATGTAGAATTATCACCCCCCCTCTCAACCTCCCCTCATTGATCTATCAGTTTGTAATTTTCTGCTTATCAAGTGTCCTAAATGTGTTATTTTGAGAAGGGATAGAAAAACTCTGAGGGACAACACTAGTCTAAGATACAATAATACAACTCACAAGGGTGACAAAAGAACCCACCCCTTACTGTATATTGGCCCCTTTTTGTTAGCCCTCCCCCCTTTCCCAGGCCCAGCCTCTCAAATTGTAATTTACTATGTTACACATTGACAAAAATGTATTATTTTGTAAAGGGCTGGAGATTCACTAATACAACCCACAAAGTAAAAACGTGACAAAAGTTGTCCCCAGCCTCTCAAATTGTGATTTGCTATATTACACATTTTGTTTTTATTTTGTAAAGGGTGTAAAGGGATGCAAAGCAGCGTCGTAAGACCTAATATTACAACCCACAAGCAAAGGGATTGTACCATAACCCACCCAAAATTGTATTTTCCCATGGGTTGTATTTACTGAATGCCACTGAATGTCAGCCTCTCAAATTGTAATTTTCTATATTTTCTATGTTTTATTTTGGGAAGGGATGATAACCAGTTTCTAAGGCGCAGAGGTCATATTCAAAACATAATAATCCATCCCAGAAAACAATAGCATAAAAAATATCCCACCCAAAATTGTATTTTAACAGCACTTTATTTTCTGATGCCCCCCTTCCCCAGCTTCAGCCTGTCAGAGTAACCTTCTGCATTTCATATATTTTAGTAAAGAATAGTAGAGAACGGTGATCCAGCAGTGATCTTGTACTAGATATAATAATACAACATACACACAAAAGAATAATAAAACAAACT
>NW_017306291.1:1157240-1157462 GCF_000935625.1 Nanorana parkeri | reverse complement strand
CCAGCTTCAGCCTCTCAGAGTAACTTTCTGTATTTCATATTTTTTTAATGTTTTATTTTGGGAATTGCTGTGGAGCAATGATCTAATTCTGGACATAATAATACAATCCACAAGCAAAAGCATAATAAAATAACCTACTAAAAATTGTATTTTTACTGAGTTTTATTATCTGACCTCATATTCTTTAGATGTTTTATTTTGTGAATGGTGAATGAGCAGTGA
>NW_017306291.1:1156518-1157002 GCF_000935625.1 Nanorana parkeri | reverse complement strand
TACTTTCTGTACTGTTATATTTTGTGACTGGTTAAGAAGTGGTGTTCTGGTTTTAGACATAATAATACAACCCACAACCAAATGCATAATAACACAACCAACCCAAATTTGTATTTAACCAAGCATTCTTTTCTGATGCTCCCCAAGCTTCAGCCTCTCAGAGTAACTTTCTGTATTTCATGTTTTTCTAGATTTTTTTTTGTGACTGGTGAAGGAGCAGTGATCTTGTATTGGATATAATAATAGAACCCACAAACAAAGGTATCATAAAACAATCTACTCAAAATGGTATTTAACTGGGCCTTATTTTCTGATCTCACCCCCCAAGCGTCAGCCACTCATACTAACTTTCTGTAATATTATATTTCCTAAATGTTTTATTTAGTGAATGGTTGGGGAGCAGTGATCTTGTATTAGAGATAATAATACAACCCACAAACAAAAGCATAATAAACACAACCTGCCCAAATGTACATTTTAACTG
>NW_017306291.1:1151631-1156114 GCF_000935625.1 Nanorana parkeri | reverse complement strand
CAAAATAACTTTCTGTATTCCATATTGTTTTTAAGATATTTTATTTAGTGAATGGTGAAGGAACGGTGACCTTGTTCTAGACATAATAATACAACCCACAAACAAAGGCATAACAAAACAATCTACTAAAAAATTGTATTTTAACGTGAGCTGTATTTTCTGATCTCTCCCCACCCCTCAAGCCTCCCAGTCGCCTTTGTTTTGTCACACAGTGAAAGGGGAAAACGGTGGTCTTATTTTTGAGAAGTCCATCTTTATTTCTTTCGAACACTCCCTTACAAAGGTTGGAAAGCTGCGGAGGAAACCGGCGAATATTAGAAAACAATTATGAGTGACCCTAAATAAGGTGAAGGATGAAGGTTCACGTGTAGGCTTTCCCCAAAAAAACGAGCAGGGAACTCTTTGGGGAAAATCACACACTGCTTGATGGAAACATCCTGTTTTGAGGGAAGTGAGTCCCTCTCGGTCTCTCTGCATCGCCTGCATGTGCGTTAATCAAAGTGGAAGGGGAAGGAGAGCCAGGGGGTTAACCCCTTTTCTGCCAGGCTACTGCTTAGGACTGGAGGGGCTTATTTTTTATGTCCTAACATAAAAAAAATCGCAGTGGTTAAGAAATCAGTATATATAATATTAGTATATCAGTAAATATATCACAGCACATTAAAAAAAAAAAGAAAAAAGGGGAGAGAAGGGTTAAAGTTTGCTGGATTCCTTAATTTTTCAACCTTCGGCTATTGAATTGCAAACTCCATTTTCAGACTGAGGGACCTGTCCTTATCAGTCTGCTCCTGAGCTATCTCTCATTATTTGATCGATCCCACAGTCAACACCGCTTCCAATTTTTGATGCGCTGGGGGGGGAGGGGCGCCCGTGTGGACAATGGCCGGTTAATAGTTAACTCTGCTTCTTAAATAGCGCGTACTTTGAACTCGAGAATCTCTTTTAATCGCCCCATTCAAGGAGCTCCGAGATATTCTTGTGTGATTTAGCAAAAATGCAATCATTGAGAAGTTTAAAAAATCTGCACCGAAAAAAAATCATTAAAAAAATAAATATTCGCTTCCTTCATTCAACCATGTGAAAAAAAAGTAAATAGCTGATCTTTGAATACATGCCCAATCACGTGCAGATGCTTTTCACATGATTGAAGTGAATATCCACACGTTTTTGTTTTTTTTCAGCTCCTTTGGTGAATCAGCCTCCATATATGAGGCTTGTTGTAATAAGTTGTCACTGCCCCAGCAGCAGCACTGGGAGGCCTGACAATTCCTGCTCGAAATTCCTCCATTCTAATTAAGACTTCTTTGTTATGATTGAGGAGGAGTGATAATGTCGTGTTTTCACTACTTTATTATGTTCATAATTATACAAAGTTGCCAAGTCCCCCCAGTGACTCCTGTTTATGATTAGAATTATATTTTACTAGCCCTGCTGTATGTAAACTTAGCGATGGTTGTGGCTTTTTTGTTTCTTTCTTTTTCTTCCTTTAATGATGTGTTTGAGCTTTTATTATATTTTTTTTTTGGGGGGGGGCGATAGTGATGGCTAGTACTGAGCGCTATCTCCGACTGGGCTGGCCATCAGGCTTTTGTTCCGGGGCCCCTGGAGAGGATTCGCACCCATTCGCCATGGCAGGAATCAGCTGAGACCCTTTTTGCTGTTGAGGAAATACAAACCTCAACGAGTCTGCTAGGAAATAGTAGTTCCCAAGCTGGCTTCGATGAATAAGCCACCACCTGACCTCCTGTATGGATGATTTGTAAAGATAAAAAAAGTGGACTTGTTGCCAATGAACACCATTCGAGTTGTACCAGTTTGGTTTGCTATGGGCGATAAATACAATGTTGCTTCGGTTTTTTTTTTTTTTAAACCAAACAGTCCTTATGAAACATCAAATTTGGAGGTGAAAAAAAGTGAATAGCTGAATTTTGTTTTCAGTTGCAACATTTTGTTCAGTTTGCGTCATGACTGTACCCCTTGCGTCATTTTCAGCAGCAAGACTCTACGGGATGTGCAGTCCACCAGCACAGAGAGGCGTCAGGCACAAAGGGAAGGCTGTATGCTTACTTCTCTCAAGACACTGAACATTTTAATTTCTAGGAGGGAGCATCCCACTCAGGAGAGCCCATCAGTTCGCACATATGTAATCCCATTTTTTAAAAAGCATTTTACAGTGGTCATTTAATGGCCTCCTGATTACTGCAAGGCACCACGTTGGACTCTAAAGCCATTCAAGGCCAACAATGGGGGATTTTCTAAACAATTAACAGGCAACAACATCATAAAGCCATTTACAAAGCCGAGCCTATTTATTAGAAATTAGGTGCTCTTTAAGACACCAGTAAGTCATTTCACACAACTTTACAGCCTTCATACATAAACAAGCTTTGCTGTTTTCTTGGTAAACCGCCCTGGACCTCCAAGACCTTTCTACTGTAAAGGGTGCAATGTGCAAAGCATAACTCAGCCCCTTCTGTGTGTTATATATTAATTATTACCATTGCCTTTAATTCGCAGCAGTGAGAAAAGGACACAGACACTTGCATATGTCACTGATTAAGACAAGGGTCCTGAATTACTTTCAGTCCCTTTTATACTTGCATTTGTTCACATGGACAATGTTTATGTTATTCTCTTACTGGTGCATAATGGTCCTTTTTTTTTAATTACCTTTTTATGGACTAATCAGACCTGATCATGCCAGAAAGCAATGTCATTGGATTCTATTGGGTAGCAGTGTTTCAAGCACCATTGCTGCACTTTTTTATGCATCAGTATCTAGCTGTCTACAGTGGAGGAAGGGTTGCTGGGCTAAATGTAAAGATCAGCCCTTTAGTAAAGTAGCCACCATCACCCCTATTATCTCTGGCAGAGACTCTCTACATCCGGGGTTTACATAGTCAATGCTGTCCTTTACTCACCACCTGCATTTACACATCGTGATTGTAAAAACAAAAGGTGCAGAGCCGATAGATTGGAAGAAAATAAGAAAGGAAATAGTAGCTGTGGGGACAAGCAGTGCTTGGTGATGGGCAGGAAGAGAGTAACCATGTTTGTAATGAAACAGACGGTGTGTATACAGCTTGTCATACTCTTCCTCTATCGGCCCTCTATATCAAATCATAAGCAGGCTGCAGAATGCAGAGGGGAGAAGGGAGGTATGTGATGGACAGGATATTAGACTTTATCAGAGAGGATACATAGGAGAGAGCAGCCAGCATTCCAGGGCCAAGCCAGGGTTGTTTTCCTTTGTATGACTAAAGCTGCTGCTGGGGAAGGGGAGATGGAGCAAGCAATAGCTATCTGCCCTGTAGCGGACACACATTTTTTTTTCTCGGGCCTTTTAAAGCTGGGGAATCGGAAAAGGAAAGAGACAGAGAGGCCTAGTCATAGGGAAATCATTCTATGTCAGGGCTCTGATCACCTACATACATCCACAAATCATCCACCAGGATGGTGTTCCAGCTATGACATTGTATCTAAAGAAATCATACCTAAAACCTGTTATTTTTTTTCATTTTTATTCCCACTAATTTTATCTTACAATTTAAAGGCTTGTGTTTTATTGTCCCCAATTTCAAGCTTCTTGACAGATGGTAAACTACAGGTCCCAGCCAATCTCTGGGGATCAGCACAGACCCTGCTGCATAATGCTCAGGTGTGTACACCAATAATGTGGGTGTGCCTTCACCTCCCTCCCCTTGTCATCTGTCTACAATTCACAGGTAACCATTAGAAAGGGTTGTATGACAAGAGCAGCTCTAAAGTCTGTTAATAGCACATAGTAGCGGTTCACAGCCAGACTGAACATTTATCCTGGCCACCATGGATATTGCAAGGTACAATATACCGATTATACATTAGCACTAATGCAAAGAGGCAAACAGCACCTATGAAATATTCGGTTATAGAGAGGGTTTATACTTATGGATGGATGGATGGATAGATAGATAGATAGACAGATGGATAGATAGATAGATAGATAGATAGATAGATAGATAGATAGATAGATAGATAGATAGATAGAGATAGATAGATAGAGATAGATAGAGATATAGATAGATAGATAGATAGATAGATAGATAGATAGATAGATAGAAAGAAAGAAAGAAAGAAAGAAAGAAAGAAAGAAAGAAAGAAAGAAAGAAAGAAAGAAAAACAATAAGTCACGTACAAGTGCCTCATATTGTGTGGCAGCATCTAACTGTATCTATCATCCTATTCTATGTATCCTATACATTGATACATTGTTTGGTAAAAGCATCTTAGTACAATATATGTAAATAATAAACTGAAACATTGTTTCCCTGCCTTGGAATTCTGTATTCTCCACAAAGACAAAAAAAAACCCTAGAAATGGATACATCTACAAAGACCAATTTTTTTTCTTTCTTAGGTGGGAAATGATAATTTGGGAGAACATCTCTCTCTCTCTCTCTCTCTCTCTCTCTCTCTCTCTCTATCTCTCTCTCCCTCTCTCTCT
>NW_017306291.1:1146726-1151525 GCF_000935625.1 Nanorana parkeri | reverse complement strand
TGTGTTGAAATGTCTTTCTCTCTCTCTCTCTCTCTCTCTCTCTCTCTCTCTCTCTCTCTCTCTCCCTCTCAATCTCTCCCTCTCCCTCTGCCCCATCTCTCTATCTCCATGCATAAATAAACTAATTTGCATGTTTGTAAAATGTATTTCCGAGTTTAGAATTACTTTAGGCTATCCGCACGAATTCTTTCTGACAAAGCAGGCGCTGTAGGTGAATACAAAGCTCTGCAAGAACTCCATAGAGCGAGGAATGCATACAAGGCACACGAGGCCTGCATCATTGCTATGCATTCAGAAACTGAAACTACAGGCCACTGCTGTGCCTGGGCCAAAACTTATATCCCCCAAGTTTATTAATGGTGAGAGTCTATTTCTGTCACCAGGTCTTTCCCAGTGCACTGCCACCATCCCTTTGCAGAAGTTTGGAATTGATCAAGCTGCTTGCCTGACCATGCCTTCCTTTAATGTTGTGTGCTCTTAATGATCTCTGGGCTACATGTGCATGCACAAACACTGGGCAGTGGGCAATCTGATGACCTGATGCTTGTTAAATTATGTTACTAGCAGAGGTTTTTTAACCACTGGCTGATAATCCACAATAATTTGCATAAACATGACCATCATTTATTATCATTGGCATTCATTTATATTGATACTTTGATCCCAAGATCTAACATCCCCATGGCTGACTTCTAGAGAGCTCAGCAAACTTGTGGATATACCTTATTTTGAGGAATTGTAGACACGTGGTCATTGTAAACCGACACCAGTTCGTGTCTGAATATTCCCAGACAAAGAAACCCACACGGTCAGAGAGGTGTACTAGGACCCTGATATAACAGCCATGAGCTATTTGAAGTCCATAGAGGTTGCTAAGCCATGCAGCAAAAAGTTCAACTCCCCATATTGATCAATGTATCATGGTCCACATTCATAATACCACAATGCAACTCAACCACAGCAGACAGACTGACCTCTCATGCAGCCAGACACATGTTTTGCATTAAAAAAAAATACCTTGTATGTTACCATTATTTAAGTCACACGAATTTAAAGGGACCTTGGCAATTGTGCAATGTTTATTTTTGTTGCCATTTTTTTAAAATTCTACTAAAAACTGAGCCTGCATAAAAACGCCGCTCCAGAAATGTATACCAACACAGTTTAATACAAAATGATTACATCTCCCTTCTTCAGGTATTAGAAAGTCGACTCCACCCCCTCGCAAAAAAACAAACAAATGCCAGACAAAAACATTTGTTCCCCCTGTTAGCAATCAATGCTGCAATAATTCAGGGTGTACTGAATCATGTTTTTTTTTTTTTTTAAGAAAACAGTGTTTTTTTTTCTCTTTTTAATAAAAAAAAAAAAAGAAGAAGGTGAAACATGCTTTTCAACAGTGCAAATTTCCATCGCTTTTTTTTTTGATTTACTGCTGTCAACACAACATTACACAAGAAAAAAAAGTACACAGTGACTGCTCCCTACAGTATTTACCTAGTTCAGTTTATAAGTGCAAAAGGCAGAGAGCCGTCTCTGATTGTCATGTGCAGTAATGCTCCTGTTTTATAATCAGGTTTGTGGTGACCATTCAAGTTTAGAGCTACAATGTATAATGCTGTGTATCACAACGTTAATGGCTGGGGTTTTTCTATCAAAAGAAAAAAAAACAATAAAGACACAATAATAAACCCAAAAAAAAGTAAATCACAATATCAACACAAGCACTCGCTCTGTCACATTTACAGCTGTGTCTATCCCTTCATCTGCACAGTCTTAATATATATATTCATATATTTCTTTTCTTTCTAAGCCACATATATTTTAAATTTTGCAGTTTTTAAGTGGACTTCTCTCAGGCCAAGTCACAAGATTATATTTTTACTACAGTGACAGGGAACAGAGAGACCTTTGGATACAATTGGTGGAATTCAGCTACTCAAGTCTTATTGTGCAGGTAAAAAAAATAATAAAAAAAATAAAAAGACAGCTTTTAACAAAATACAAAAGACAGTATTTATTTCACCAGTTGATGAGGCAGCTTATTTTTTTAATCAAGGCCTGGACTCAGGCCTCAAAAACGTTCCAGTCCAAAAAAAAACGTGAGATAAGTGCAACTGCTATTGAATTAAAAAAAAATCGAATTATAAAAAAAACCAAAAACTGCCACAATATAATTAAGGGATGTCCCCTACTGTGCAACCAATTAAAACAGTTAGACTGTGACTTTACAAAATCTAGTGCAGAAAATGCAATGGCTCATGTGTCTGGTATTTAAAAGGCTTATTTACTAAGGAAATCATTTTACACCAGCATTGGTTGACTTGATGGAGGTAATGCAGTTCCACCCAAATGCCATTTCCAGATAGGATGGGCCTTCTGGGGTGGGAAGCAGTCCTTTGTGCTTTTTAAGGAGTAGGCAGGGACTAGATCTCCGTCTTTGCCAATAATCAATGATGGTGGACTGGGGAAATTTGCCATGAAATTAAAAGGTCTCTTAACTGCCGATGCTACATTGTTGGCTAACCTTTTGCGTCTATTGGTCACTGTGAAAGCCTCCAGTGTCCTTTCATAAAATGCACTTTTACCTGGGGGTCGTGGGCTCCTGGCTGATTTCTGATTTGGCTTGCTGGTGGTTGGCGGTGGCGACTGCAAAGCGGCTCTTTTTCCTAGCACCAGTGTCCTGTAATTTTTCCTGACCTTAGCACCGTATTTGTAATCTCCGTCCTCAGGCTTCTGGGTCGTGTCTAAAGTGCATGGAGGGGCCTGGCTGGGAGTCAGCAGATCCTGCGAAGTGGTTTGCGGGTCGTCAGTGCAGTCGGCGGCGTCCTGCCGGTCGCCTTCCAGCAGAGCCCCCTGCCTCCTGGACTCGCTCCCGTCGCTGTCATCCTCGTCCTTGGCGACATTGCACTCGTAGCTGAGCTTGGGCTGGGCGGCGAGCTCGTACTCCTCGCTGCTGTCCTCTATTTTAATCTTGACGTTGTGCGGGAAGGGGGGATCAGTGCATGGGTCCCCCCGGTCCGCAGCCTGCCCGGAGCCTGAAGGGGGGTCCGCTGGCGTGGGCGTCCTGGCGCCCTTGTCCGCGCTCTCAGCGGAGACGCAGCTGGGGGACCTGGGTGGGCTCCTATCCACACACTGGCTGAGGGGTGGCTGGAGGCATGGCTTTGCCTCCTTGTGTAGCCTTTGTTGTGGGAATGCATTGTTTTTCTTTGGGCTAGGTGCAGAGCCCCCCTCGGGAACGCAGGCCGGCTCAGTCCTTTTTGCATGAGAAGAGGAGAATCCAGGGGATGGGTATGGAGCTCTGGGGTCAGAGAGGGAGTCTGCAGGGCAGGTCCCGGGGGCCCTGCATCCCCAGCCCTGCTGGCTCCAGTCTTGGCTTTCAGTTTTGATGTCACAGTGAGTAGTAGCAGCAGCCCTGGGGCTAGGGGACCTGGGCTCCTGGCAAGGGGGCTGCTGGGGGGGCTTGTTGGAAAAATTGGTCCTGCGGAAACGTATACTCTCCACCGACACCTGGCTGGACACCGAGCTGCTGTCCGACTCAGAGGAGCTCTCCTCATCTGAGCTGACCTCAGTGGAGTCAGACAGGCTGCCCTCTTCCTCCTCCTCTTCTTCCTCCTCCTCGTCCGAGGAGTTGTTGCTGCTGCTGGACAGGCTGGAACCGAAGTCGGAATCGTTAGCCGAGCTGGACTCCGAGTCGCTGGTGTAGCCGTCCTGCAGCGTGCCCAGGTGTTGCGGGCAGAAGCCATTGACCAAGTGAACCCTCTCCAGGCACACCGGGGCCCCTTTGGATCTGTAGGGCTTGGGGATGAAGAAGAGCTCGCCCTGGTACGGATCCTTGCCCGCAGAAGTCCTTTTCCTCTTGTACCTGTAAGTGAAGCCAGCTAGCTTGGTGTGGGCGATGGCCGACTGGTGGTGGTGATGATGGTGGTGGTGGTAGTAATAGGCAGGGTGCTTGCTGCACAGCACTCCCCTGATATAAGGCAGGCTGCCATGGAAAGCTCCTACACAGTCCCCGGGGATCTGAGCGGTTTCATAGTCTAGGGGGGGTTTGCAAGGCGACCTGGGTAGCCCCGAGTAGCCGCGGCCAGTGTATTGACTTAAAAAGTGAGGTAGATCGGCCGCCGGTAGCAAGTCCCGGGCAGCGAAAGCTTTTCTCTTCATTGGCTGGCCGGTCTTATTCAAGCCCAGCCAAACTTTATTCTCCTTCCAAAATCCGGAGTAAGGGTCGGGGGATGGGGGCTCCCCAGGCAGCTCCTTTGTTGGCAGGGCTCTGCTCCTCCTTTTGGTCTTTAGGACCCTCTCAGTCTTGCAGGAGGTGTAGAGGGCTTCCACGTCCTCCCTGGAGATCAGAGTGCACTTGGCCGCATGGAAGGCGATGGAGTTGATGGCTTTCAGCTTCCTGAGCTCCTCCAGGTCGCAGTGGTGCTTCTTTACCTTCAGATGGTCCATGCGCTTGTGCACCGTGGTCCTGGGGATGTTCTTCAGGAGGTCTGTGAAGACTTGGGACAGGGCGAACATCTGCTTGCCTTTGATGACCAGGTAGCCCAACCTGACTCCATCCACCATTTCATACCCAGATTCCAGGTCCTCCATGGCTTGGGTCATAGCACCCCCAACATTGGCAGGGCAAAAAAAATCATACAAACAGAATGCAAAAAAACAAAAAAAAAATCCAGAAGAAGGGAGATCTGAGGTTTGTAGTCTCAAGGCATCCTGCTAGAAAAAAAAAAAGAAATATATAACAAAAAGCTATTATTGCTCCTTCAACTCTGCAGTCACCTCTATCACTCTATGTTCGT
>NW_017306291.1:1145555-1146606 GCF_000935625.1 Nanorana parkeri | reverse complement strand
CGATGCCCAGTACCTGGGTCCCTTTAAAGCCCCCGGTTCCATTGGTTAGGGGCCCCCGCGAATAAAGGAATGTTCGCAAGGACCAAGCGACAACCAAGCTGCACTTCCCGCCGCTGCTTTAGCTCCAAATAAAATGACACAGTATAGTGAGTCCGTCCGGAGACACCTTCATCAATTAATTCCCCTAAAGCCAACGCTGATTGGACACTCCTGACAGGTGATGCAATAAAAATTGATATTCCACCCCTTCTCCCCCCCCCTCCAAAAAAATCTCCGGCTAATTAGCATACTCTTATAATGCCACCTCCCCTCCTAAAGTAAATAACCTATTTTACCATTTTGATATATAAATCTTTCCATGTAACTATCCAAGCTATGTGTACCGACATGGCCTTTCATTTCGGCTTTTTGTGTGCCAATTTCAGTGCTTATAGATATCTATATTTACCTATGTATAAAATATAAATGCATATACAGAGAGAGAGTACAATATGAGCCCAAACTTGCACAGTCACAAAGAACTTACCTCTTTGCCTTGCTGAATTTCCCCCTCTCTAGTAAGATTTCCCTGCCTTACAGCTCACAAGCGGCGCACGGCAGCGGTGCTCAGCATTTGCGCCGAGTTGTCTGCAGTGTAGCCGTAGGAGTCGGTGACATCAGGCGCTCCGGAAAGACGAGGCACAAATATGCACAATTTCGAAAATGAAAGGAGTCTTATGCAAAAAAAAAAAAGAGGAAACTTCAATGCTGCTCTGGTGCTCCGGCCCCCGCTAGCCCCCAGTTTGCTGCTCGCCGCAGCGCTAGAGGCGTCAGAGTCGCTGGGAGAGGAGCTGCTGCAAGCTCCGGCCTCTGCACAATGGAAGGAGCCTCGGCAGGCTTATTTTTTGGGGGAACGGTACAGGAAGCCAGCGCATAGGTAGCAGCTCCCCTTCATCTGATCGCTAGCTCTGAAATTCCCACTTTGCTCCTCTGGCCCCGACACTACTACTTGTTTTAGTGGGATATGACTCACACCCACGGCATGCACACACCAATATATATCTATATATAT
>NW_017306291.1:1143630-1145381 GCF_000935625.1 Nanorana parkeri | reverse complement strand
CGGCATGCACACACCAATATATATAAACAGACATATATCTAGATATATATCTCTAGATATATATATATTTCTAAAATCTGGGTTCTTGCCCATTGAATTTTAATTGCAATACAAATGATTGGGGATAGGATCGCAGAACAGAGAAAAAGCAGCAGAGAATTCGTGCAATCTATAGCTTCTTTCATTTACATTTCGCTTTCATTAACACGCTTTTAAAAAGCATTTATTTTTTTGCAGCCAGCGTTTTTTTAAAACGAAAAGTAGGTAATTAAACCTTCCACATTTGCGGTTGTATTTTGCAGTCGCTCCTCTCTTGACATTTTAAATGGATTGGCAATTTTAATGAGGGGACATCAGGTAGGAAGACTTGAGAGAGCAGATCTGCCTACTGGAACAGATGCAAGGCAAGCTGGCTTTTTTGGGGGCTTTCTCCTTGCCCTCCTGCAAAACGCCAGTTCAAGACGCATACAGACCCAACGCAGGGACGGACGGACACAGCAAACGCGACGGCTTAGGTGGTGACATCGCCCAGGATGAACAATGATCCTATAGAAGGAAGCCAGAGCATCGCCTACACACGCTGTGTCTGAACCTAATCTATATACCTCCAGCTTCCATATACGTGGATGAAGGGTTTGCTGCTACCTACTTCAAGGAATTGTACCATAAAGTCCTGCAATTCACCATGTTGTCTCTGAATGTATTACAGACAAAAACAAAAAGGTGAATAAAGTGAAATGTGTCCTGAATAATAACATAAATGCTATACACCTGGGTACAGGCTGTGTGTAACGTGTCTGATTCCTGTGTGATTGTCACATGTCAGGATTTTTTATTCTTATTTTGGAATTGGAGGCAGAGGGATGGGTGTCCCTGCTTTTCCTGAATAGAGGGAATAGCAGCCATTGCAAGCAGTCATAAAAAAAAAAAAATACAGACTTTCAGCTTGCTGGATATAGGAAGGCCCTGGACAAGAATTTGACTGATCTATAACGATGAAGGTTGGGGTTATTTGGGAGGGGATGGGGATGACATGGTCCCATAGTTTGGAGGTCCTACGGAATGTCAGAGACTCTGACTCTCTGCTCTATATGCCATTCCATATTCTCCTTCTCCACTTTACACCCAGACAGCTTTTGTTCCCGAGATCTGCCCATCATTTTTGGGGGTAATGGTGACAGGCAGAATAGCCATCAGCACACGTCGCCTATATGGGCTTCTTCTTCTTTTAAACAGACACATTGGGGGTCGAGCCCAATAGAGGGCCCCTGCTCCTTCCTACATGAAAGGCTGGGACTTCAAGATGGATTTGCATCGACACGGGGGATTTCGATCAATAGTTAGCAACATTTATGGTGCAGATTATTAATGTGAATACCGGACAACGGGATCAGCAGGAAAATTAAAGATGAATCTTATTATTTGGGATGAAAGTTAAAGCTGTAAGTAGCTTTGTTGCTGCATGTGCTAATCTCACCTAAAATGACAATGCATTTTGTTTTATACAAATATAAATACATTTACACTCAGGGGATATACATAGGTACAGAAATGTGTAATCATTTAAGCATATGTCACTAACTAATATACAATTATAGTAGATATGTGTGTGTTTGTAGCAATGTGAATATGAAATATAGATAGACTGATAATGTGATAGTGATAGATCGATAGATAGAGAAATAAATCTATCTATCTATCTATCTATCTATCTATCTATCTATCTATCTATCTATCTATCTATCTATCCT
>NW_017306291.1:1135102-1142602 GCF_000935625.1 Nanorana parkeri | reverse complement strand
ATGATAGATAGAGAGATAGATATTGATAGATAGATATATAGATAGATAGATAGATAGATAGATAGATAGATAGTAGATAGACAGTACGATATAGGCAGAATTATTGATCGAAGCGATCATTATATCAGATAGTTGTGCCATTGTGTGATAGATAATAGATAGATAGATAGATAGATAGATAGATAGATAGATAGATAGATAGATAGATAGATAGATTTTGTAATTGGGGGACATAAGGACACAAAGGAAAACAAACTTCCCCCGCAGACAAATCTGGACCTTGCATGGCTCAGTTTATACCACAACAAGACTTCATTCAGCAGAATGTGACATTTACAAAGTCGCACACACTATTTGTTCACCCCGAATACTCATAGAGGTTCAGGGTGTGTGTGTTTTTAACAATGCACTGATCAGTAAAACAACGACCACTTTAGTACATAGCACCCCCTTTCCCCCCTATAGGTTTGCAGTGAGCACACTGGCTGACCCCTGTACAGCTCCTTTCATGTCTGCGGTTGCCCACCCTACAACACAGGCCATGTCAAGCGGACATACAATAATAATAAAAAGCCAGCGAGCAAAAAAATGAACTATTTGTAAAACTCGAAGACACAAAGGAAATGTGAAGAGATAGGCATGTGCACTTCGCCATCCTCACGACATGAACCTATTGCGTGGAATCACATTAGCTTGTCAAAATACTTTAGCCAAATGTACGATTTAAATAGTAAATTGTGCTGTGACTATCCAAATGATTCCCATCGTGTGCGCAATCCAACGGGGATCCAGGGATCCAGGGGGTGTGCTTCCTTGTTATTAGGCACAAAGTGACCCCTGTCATTTCTGAAAATTACCATTTAGTTGTTTTAGATTCAAATGAGACATCCATATACTATTATTGTTACACAACGTAGCCTGTGGCCATTGCAATACCAGATATCTAGTCTGACCACCTCCTGCTGCTGCTCCTGCATTTTGCTTTTGTTGTTGTTGTATTTTAGGGCTCAGGAAACTTTTCCAGCACAGTGCAAATCCTTCAATCCCTAGTCTAAAATATTGCAAATGTATCCGCTCATGGAAGGCAAACCCCTGTGCGTGGTATTCCTCCAATCTACAAGATCTAAATGGGACCTGGACAAAAAAACAAAACCCAAATCTATTATTTCTTGAATGGCTAATAAATAATAGGCAGATTGGCTAATTTTGTTTGCTAAACAGCTTGTTAAGATCACATCAGGAGCGAAGAGGACTGTGTGTGTACTCAGCGAAGAAAAAACATTGATAGTAAAGTGTGCACAGCTACAAATGTATCCCCCAAAAATATAAATACGATATAAAATAAAGTCAAAACTGTGTCTCAGAAGTGTCAAATACGTCCAATTCACATAGCTTTAACAGAAGGCTTTTCCTTTTCAGCGTGGTCAATATAATTTCTGAAATCTACCTCTGAAAACAACTATTTGTATTTATTTGTTAAAATAAGGATTCCCTGTCTTTTGTCTTCTGAGCCTAAAGGGGTTAAACATTAAAAGGCCCATTCATTTGCGAAATTCCTTTTTGCAAACAATGCAGAGATCATTGGTGGATATTTGATGTGTTGTTGTTGTGGTGTTGTGACTTGTATTTGCTGTTTTATTTTATTGCACACTTTTTATTATTAGTATTATTATTATTATTATTATTATTATCTTAGTATCTTAGGTTATAACATTGTAGCAAAGTAAATAATATACAACACAGACATAGATCTAGTCATATTTAGCAAGTTAAGAGAAAGAGACAGAAAGGGATAAAGCAGGCCCCTTCTTTTGAAAGTTCAGAGCCTCTCTGCTCTCCCTCTCTGGGTGGAATTGGAGGTCCTAAACGTGACACTTTCACAAGGCGGGGGTCTCCATCTTGCCACAACGTGCTCAGCAACTTAATCCTAAAGAAAGTCAGCGATCTGGTGATTAATAAATGGGATGCGCGGTGTAACGTCCTCTGCCAGCCTGGATCTCCCACTTGCTGGATGGAAAGCCCTGGATCTTGGATCAGATACAAGGCAAGGTAGGGATTTCTGCTTTTTTATTCCTCCTCTCCTCTCCCCCGTGCTCCTGTTGGCAGACAATGGAGGAACAAAGGCGGTCACTCCGGGTTCACTTTTGGATATTTCTCCCTTCTTTTGGTCCGGGATCATCACGTACAGAAGGAAGTTCATCATTTTTTTTCCACCCTCTTCTCTCCTCTCTTCTCCTCTTCTCTTCTCTCATTCTCGCGCTCCATAAATCTCGAGCGAATTTCGCAATTTTTCATTCGCACGAATTAAACGATCTGTCATTTTAAATGTAGCGGGCTGCGCTGCAATTTGCCACCACATTATTTTCAGTTCTGTTAGACCCGGGTGTGCTGTGTGCAGTGTGGTCTATCCTCCATGGTGTAATGCTCTGGAGCTGGGGTGGCACTGGGAATTAAAGGCTGAACGTCATAGCCCAACATGCCTGGGTCATGGGACAGCACGGTCGTTGGTCACACTTAACTGGATAAGCAGATAATATCTTGGTGGGGCTCATAAAAATCATTGATGGGATTACACAGGACAGAACAGAGCATCATGGGCAGGCATTACACAGGCCATCATGGCAGACTGGCCAGATTACACTGGGCATCATGGCAAGCTGCTGTGACTGTACTTCTAAATGAGCTTACTTGATTTTTGGCAAACTGTTGGTAGTGCAAGGTAGCATGGCACACTTTTGGGATTTCGAGAGCATGGCATTCCTTTAAAATTCTGCAGATCAGCAAAGGCAATCAAGCTAGCAAGCCAGGCAGGCATCTTTCCAAAGGTCCACAAAGGGCAGCACTTTAAGCTACTATGCTTGGATAGGGCATCTTGTTTGGCAGGGTAGGCATTCAATCTACTGATAGAATGCCCACCCTGCTAAACAGCTAAACAAGTTGCCCTATCTAAGCATAGTAGCTTGCTTTTAGCAAGTCTACAGGTTGCTTGGTTAGGGGGTTAGTGTTGTGCATGATGAACCCTTGGATGGCACGAGAGAGCATTGTTGGCAGAATGGCACAGGGAATTATTCAAAGGCCATAGACAACATTATCGTTCACAAGCCTGGAAGTCCTATCCAGGTGCTGACTGACCTGTAATAAAATACCTACAACCCTTTGACTGTCACACATCTACATTAGCAGCAGTTTTCTTAGATCTCAGATATATTTTTGTAATTGCACTACCATGCATAAGGCTGCATTTTATTTCATTCATATAGCACAGTAGACAATTTACATTTTAGCAAGTCTACAGGTTGCTTGGTTAGGGGGTTAGTATTGTGCATGATGAACCCTCAGATGGCACGAGAAAGCATTGCTGGCAGAATGGCACAGGGAATTATTCAAAGGCCATAGACAACATTACCGGCCATAAGCCTGGAAGTCCTACCCAGGCAGTGACTGACCTCTGATAAAATACCTACAACCCTTTGACTGTCACACGTCTACATTAGCAGCAGTTTTCTTAGATCTCAGATATATTTTTTTAATTGCACTACTATGCATATGGCTGTTTTTTTCTTTAGTCATATAGCACAGTCTTCTACAGCACTTCACTGAGTACATAACCTATAAACCAAAGTAAACATTTTTACCTGAGAATATTAAACACTCAACAAGTTCTGTTCTGATTCTGACATACTGTATAGGTTTTTTGTTTCTTAATTGCCTACTTGTCTGCACAATGCACCTTCACCGAACTAAGACATGCAGCTTTATGAACAATAGAGTTCATTGCAATCTGTATTACAAAAGGTTAAATGTTGCAAGCATGTAACATATTAATTTGCTATCTGGTATTCTACAGTTGTAACACCCTGGATGCTTTTCAAGAAAAACAGCATCCACAGAATAGCATTTTGCTTCTCCACTGTGGAACTCGAATATTTATTAATTCGGCAATCACAAAATATTTAATACCTGGAGAAGAGGGATCAGACCACAAATAAAAAAAACATACTATACTGTAATGTAAACAGCATGCCCCAATATGTTCAGGAAGGAACAACGACTGCCAGTGTTGTCATTGTTTTGGTTGAGATATATGTCATTCACGTACATATTGAAATTGGAAAGAGGTTGAGTGCCTCTGACACAAATGCAAAGCCCATACAACAGAATCGTATGCCAAACCCTCCGTCTACAATGCTTCATACTATATTGCCAGTGTCCTGCTATATTGTGTGCATGTAAGGGAAACTATTTCCAGGCTCTGTTCAAATAAATTCCGGGAATAAGGTATTTCAGAGTGTAAAAATATATATAATTCTATTCGATTTGTTTTACCTGACTGCACTGACATGTTATACATTTCTTTTGTAATAAATATTGTCACTCAAACCATCCTAATTTCAACACATTACAGATTTTATTTGGCCCTCTGCACTATACTTGGCCTGCGATGTAGGCTTCTCATCTATGAGCAAACATGTGTAGATTTCTCTCTCTCGCGCTCTCTCGTTCTTGGGGATGTTAAAAGAGTCATGGTCTCAGTGAACCTATGTTTATATCAAACACTTAATCAGCTTAAGCGAACACATGCTTACATCCATCTATACACACTGTTTCCCCTTGCCTAGTGATCACGTTTATAAAGAATATTTATAACGCCATTTTCACATTACATGATATGTTTTGATTTTATATGACTTTGATTTTATATATTATAAGACCCAGGCTGAGCCTGCTTAACACATGTTGGTCAGTTGCTACCTAGTATTTTTCTAAAAACACAAAAAGTGTATCAAGTTGTGGAAAGTACAAGTTGCAGCCAGAATTCTGACTGCACCGATCGCTGTAGGGACCTCCAAGCTATTTGGCTCTTAAAGTGTTAACCACACATAAGGATGCTACCTTCCTGCTTACAGCCTGACACATGTATATATTCTAAAATCCCCTTGTTTGTAGTATTGCCAAGAGCTGCAGCCAGGGCAAGGAGTGAGAAGGGGGAGATGATGCGGTTAGGTTGGGGTTAGAGGAGGAGGCGGGGACAGTGACATTAGTATAATGCAAAGCTATCAATGTCCATAGACCCCAAAATAACAGAGGACTGAGTTGCTGCAGAACCAGACCCAGCAATCTCTCTTAACAAAATTCAGTTATAAAAAAAATGATTTCACTTTGAAATCACCATCTCCAAACCCACTAAGTGTATAATAATATTAATAATAGGAATATTAGTAATAATAATAATAATAATAATACACATCATTATTAGGTTATCTGTTTAATGGAGGCAAGCGTTTATTTACATCCCCGTGTTTTTTATGTGATTACAAGCTTTGCAGTTTAAATATAAACATAGAAACCATTAAAAACGCAAAATGATTACGACACAAATTACATGTTCTAAAATTGCCTCATAAAACAATTTCGGGTCCATTAATTTACATTTTCACGCAAGCCTATATTTTTGTGGCATTTTGCCATTATTACCTTAGTCCTTACGCAGAGGTTGTCTGGAATAGTTTATCGTGACATGTATGGCTTTAAAATTTTAATGACAAATGAATGCGAGATGCACATTCATAAAATAGCGCTAAACTAGTTTCCCAGTGGCGTGACATGTGACTCATCCTATAGATTGGACTTCTAAAACATGGTCCAATGGCTGTGCGTAGAGAAGATTTTCTGAATCGTGGTGCATCCAAAAAAGCAAATTCATCAACACAACAAAGAGCATTTGTCTGCAACTCTCTCTCTCTTTTTTTTTTTTTTTAAATCCTAATTAATAATTTTAAGTTTTGCATTTCCCTTAGAACTGCATTTCTTTTGTCTGGCACGGTCTATAGTGAGATACATTAATTTTGGCAGATCATTGCAGCTCAATGGACTTAAAATGGCCCAAGCAATGTCTAATTACAGAACCATATTTCAGCAGAAAAAAAAATAATAGAATAACAGGGTAACCCCCTCTTCTGCATTCTCTGTGGCCTAGGCGACTTCCTACATTGGAATCTATTTTGAGCAAGGTAGTGCTCATTGCAGTACCAGGGGAATACGTTTTAACATTTACAGACATAAGATTTTACATTATAAGTAGCTGAACAAGCTTTCTTTTTTTTTTTAAAGCTTGTTAGGACATTGGTAAATAGACTGCAGTAGATGAGGACAAGGTAAAGTTTGTTGATACATTTAAAAAGCAGAGTTTTGCAAGCAATCATAACAAATCACACTTAGTCAATACAGGCAGTGTAGGCAGGAAGGGTCAGTCTCCTTTTTATCTTGGTGATAAAAGCACAGCTGTGATAGACTTGTGCATTAAATATACATGCAGTAATAATGGTTCGTGCTGTAGGGGTTAAGCTTCAGGCTCTTTTGCACAGAGTGCATGCTCTCCATCACGTGGTAAGGACTGAGCTCCCGGGTTGACCTTTCACCTTTCCCCAGCTTCCATTCAGAGTCTTTCTCTTTCTCACCCCTGTGCCCCCCCCCCTCTTTCCCTGTGCCCCTCTGGAGAATCCCTGCTTGGGCCCCGTGACGTCATCAACGGTCAGGGGTTCCATTCACAGGATACCCCTCCAAACAGTCAGAGGCTCCAGAGCCACCTCTGGGAGAAGGAGCTCTCTCGCACCTCCTATGCTATCTAGATTAAGTCAATAAATGACACCTCTAGCTATTGCTGCAATACATTTCTTCCTTTTCAATTTTAAGATGCAGAATCTGCACCATTTTTTTAATTCCTATTTGTTGTTTTCAATTAAAATAAAATAAAAAACAAATAAAAATGCGATTTAGGAAATGGATGGGAGTTTAACTCAAAGTTAATAGATGAGACTTGTATGGGCCCAAGAGGTGAAGGCCTTGGTCAGGACTAAAACAAAAACATTATATAAGTGGTATCTTATACTTAAGCTTTTTGTGAGTTTTTACATGCACTGTCATTAATGACTATGCATGTGCGTTAAGAGACTGTTGCATGCATCGTCTTTTTGAAAGCGCACAGCTTGTGACCGCATATATGTGAACTGTGCTGCAGAATAAAATAACACAGATCCCATATGTGGTTTTTTTTTTCTCAGGGCAAAGCTGCACTAAAGAGGCAGTTAGTACACTAGGCCTTAGAGGCTTTTAAACTTAAAATCATTTTACTTACCTTACTGTAAATGTCCTGTAGGTACAAGTTGAACTGATAGAAACATTTCTTTTTTATCATTTTTTGTATTTTAATAAGTTCTCCGGTCTTTGAATCAAAAAGGAGTGAACAACCGAATTGTCAAAAAACTTACTACTTTATATTCATAGCAATGTGCAGTTTTTTATCAGCTGTATACTACTTATATTAATATGATTATATTTTTGTTGTTATTTTTATTATTACCACTACTCCTAAAGTTTTGTCATCATCAGTAGTTAAAGTCACAGACAAACACCATACCTTGTATTTCATATCCACATTGCAAGGACTGATATATGTAGGCCAGAGATCAGAGCTTTCTAAAATCTTTATAAATGCCTCAA
>NW_017306291.1:1133882-1135050 GCF_000935625.1 Nanorana parkeri | reverse complement strand
AATAGTATTTTAATTACACATGCATGTATGCAGGTGAAAGGGGGGATTTATAGAACTATCATGCATTTCATTCTAGGCCTTTCATTATTTATCATGGGACTCACATTTATTAACTGTTAATTAAAATAAAATTGAAGATGCCAAGCAGCACAAGAATGAACTTGCTTAGCCCCCCCCGCCCCACCCCTCACAAAGAAAGGCCAGTTTAAATAGGAGGAACTTGCCACATGTGTAGCTGTCAAGGTTCACTGATCTGAATGAGTGAGATTCCTGAGATCTGGACCAAAAAACTACATTTTAATGGGACAATTCCTCAGTTAACCATTTTGCTGCTGAAAGGCTCCTCTTCAAATACCTTTAGTGACTTTCTTTAATTTTTTTTACAGTTTTTTTAAATACTTAAAACATTTTAAATCATTAGCAATAAAAAAGGATACACCACTATGGACAGAAATAGCAGTTTATGTAAATGTTACAGATATTCCCACCAATTCAAAGATAATGAGATGAAGGGACAGCACCACTGACAAAGGGTGTTATTTAAATAATTCTTAGATGAATGAAAAAGGAAAAAATATATAACAGCTGAAACATTCAAATATGAGATGTTTTCTTTACAACAACCATTTTGTTATTTAGTCTATTAGAATGTGGAAAATCATAAATTATATTAATAGATTAGCACTAGACTCCAGCACATAATCCTTATTCAAAGTGGATTATGGTTTATGGCAGAGATGTGTATATATAGGGTCTGATTTACTAAAGCAGAGCTCATGCTGTCAGCAAGGGAGAACAGTGGCTGCGCTCTGTCTCGTCTGCAAAAAGATGCTTGTTTACTTGTGTTCCCCCCCACACACACGTTAGTATTTGTGATCCCAGACATGCTCAGTGGATGATTTCTGGTATGTAGTTTAATATCAATTGATATTTTGCGATCAATTAAATAATCAAAAGATTGGCCATTGTCAATCTTTGTAGCACAAGGCTTAAAAAAAAACCAAATAAATAAACTTTGTACAAAATAGTAATACTTTAACAATTAACATTTATGAAAAAAAATTAAATATGTTTTTGCATTTACCATATTATTATCTAAATATATTAATTAAAAACACCACACTCTTTAGTATTTTTAATTTTTTAAGATGTCATTTGTTAGAGCTGT
>NW_017306291.1:1108054-1133772 GCF_000935625.1 Nanorana parkeri | reverse complement strand
AGAGCTGTATTAAATGGTATTTTTTTCAAATATAATAATAATAGTGATAATAATAATAAAAATAATAAATACATTTTTAAAAACCTCTAACTTTATACATTTAATATCTGCTGGCTACTCCAATGAGTGCACATGCATTAGCACACCTGTATGCCAAGGGAGAACAATGACACCATACATCGCAGATTACTTAAAGAAATGCAATTGAGCTGTGGGCAGCAAACAAGTCTCAGGCACTTGCACATGTGCATTACAAAGCAAAGCTAAAGGCATGCATTCGCACTGGCTGTGTGGAGCGTCTTAGAAAAAATGTTTACGCACATCCATGCAGGCAGGGTGTGACATGATAAACAACAATAAATGTCTCTTTTAATACTTGTTTTTAATTTAAAAAATAAATTGCAAGAGATCATACAATAAACCTTATGTTACCTCAAAGCATCGCAATCATATTAAGATGCATTTTGAGCACATGTACAATCACAAATATATTTGGACCATCACAATGGACTTAGAAATTATGAATATAATTATTTTACATGGTTATTTACAATTAAAAGCAAGACACCAGTTTGTTCCTTAATTTACTATAATATCATTGAATTCTAAAAATTAAATAAAATTAGGAAAAAATATTCAGAATTTAAAACTGAACAAAACATTGTAAAAATTGTATTCCGTTCTAAAATACCTGCTTGACTTCTACTGTGAGTTGAGGCAATGTACTTTTGCAAACAGGTTTTAGTAATCAGGGGTTTGTGCGCTTAATGATAGAGAGTTCATGCTGAGCCAGGTTTGCACGTGAATTTTGTGTACAGGTGCATCACTTTGGCATTAAGTAAACAAGAATAAAGTATCTCTGACACGCTTTCTCAAGACTGACGGCCCAGCAAGCTGAGCTTACGGCCTTAGTAAATCAGGCCTATACAGGGAGACAGATACAGAGCACTTTTGCTGTTGACCTTCTGTTATAGATTTTTTCCCCTCTTTTCAGTATTGGACAGGAAAATGACTTGCAGGGTGAGCAACGTCTAAAGAGCCTTCTGAAAAAAAAATAAAAAATCTATTTTTGAGTTGAACATTTGGTACTGCTGCTTCATCAGCCTGGAAACCACAAGCTTTAACGTTAATGGGGCTACAGAGAGTTTAATACACAGGGCTTTTTTAGGTAAGGAGGCTGACCCTCCACCCTGTCACCTCTTCAAATGAACTTATTTTACATAGGAATAAAAATGTTGCTTGCTGCCTTTTTCAAACTTAAATAACATGTCCCATGGTTTAAACCAACAATTACATATGAGAGAAGCCTGGTATAATAAACGTAACGCAGTATTCCATCTTACACCTGTTGTATAAAGCGTGGAGGCCTGCTACTGTCGTTTTCAAGCACTTTCATAATTACATTCATGCAAGCAGAGATATCTATCTGAAACTGTGAGCCTGGTCTTAGTGGCAACTACTTTAAACCCACGATCATAACAAACCGAACTCTTTACACCCGCATATATGTTTCAAATGCACTTTTGAAATTAAAAAATACAGTGCACAATAATGATAAGATTATTATTACTGTTGACAGTAGCAGAGTACAATTAGGGAGATCTCTTATAATGTCACCATATGTATGCAATATTCTGTATTGATTTTCTACAAAAAACAAAACACAACCGTTGAGATTTCAATAACCTGACATTTAAAGGGTGTAAAATTTACTATAAATTTAAGTTTTGCACCAGAGTTTTACAAAATGTATAAACTTGTGTTTTCTTAATCCTAATCAGCAAACCTCTATAATAAAAAGAACCCCAAAAGATTCTGCTTTTGTGATCAGTTATTTGAAGTGAAGTCAGTTTTGCTTTGATGGTGGTGAACATATTTCTTTTAGTATATCATTGGAAAAAAAAAAAAAATAAGTCCTATCTCAAAAAGGTTAAGCTTTAAGTTCAAGTAAACATTCAGCCTGATTAAAAATATAACTTATAATTCTTCCTTTTCTCTCTTCCTACCCATTGTCTAAATGCTACAAGGGAGCTCTGTCACATGTATGGGGGCGATTTACAAAAGCAGACATTTTCACACTAGGAAAATGAACCTGTGTTCACTTCAAACACCCAATATGTGCAAGATAGGGTTGTACCTCTTAAATTCTCTTGCACATGATTGGTAAAATGAACACAGTCTCGCTTTTACAAAAGCGCATGCAGATAAATTCATCTGTTAAAAAAAATTACTTTATGACTGCAGAAAGAAATTTAAGACCAGTGTGATCCCAATGCCTTGACGACACCCATCTACATTCAATACAAATATAGATGTAATGTTTAATGGTTTCTGGAAAGCCAGACAGCAAAAGCTTTGGTCCTCTTTGCCTACTTACCTGTCAAATCTGTGTATGTTTCAAACACCAGACAATTTGGGTAATATAAATGACAAAAAAGATTTTGCTTAAAGAATAAACTTGCAGAAAGTATACCAAGTAGGATAATGACTATGAGGTAATGGAGAATGAGTAGTAGTAGCAATATGATGATGATGATGATGATGATGATAATAATAATAATAATAACAACAATATTAGTAATAATAATAATACATTTAGATGCTACAGCTACCTCATAAGTCTAACTTTGTTTTAATCATCAGTCAGCTTACGGTCTATTAAAAAAAAAAAGCTTCAAAGCTCCCTCATCTTTGCTTTAGTAAGACCCATATCTTCTTTTTATACTGTTGATTTTAAGAAACAGAGCTTACTTGTAACAATAAACAAGTATAATGAGAAAAATGTCAAAATGAAGTTAGATGTGCAAAGAAAATGGGAAATGCCTATTATATCATTTTATTCCTTTCTGTTTTTGTTTTTTTGTTTTATTTGTTAGTGGCACCAAGACAAAAGCGGTCTGTATATCACAGTACATTAAAATGCTGTCATTTTCTGAGCACTGATACACATCATGTAAAATGTACAACAGGCAATACAGCATTCAAAGCTCTAATTTTGCAACGAGAAGGGTGGGTGCGTACATCAACTTTAATGATTCCCTTTGTCTTCATGAAAAATGTTAACGGGCTATATCTGTTCAGCAGTTGTGTGGTTGTCATGTGGTTGCACTCCTTGGTTCTTGTATATTTTTTTTTGTGCTTTCTTTTTTTTCAGTTGAAACACTGAAAGCGTACACCATAGTCTATGTGTGTGTATATATAGATTAGATAGGTGTATCACTGGGGTGGATGAGTCTGTTTGTAGCAACTGATAAATAACACTCTTTCCTTCTCTCACCCACAAGTGTACAGGAAGGGGGTTTACACTGAGTTCCTGTTGAATATTCGCAGATTAACTACATTCAGTGCAGTATGAACATAAACTTTTGAGGTTTCTGTTTTGCATTGCTGCAACCCCACATGGAAAAAAAAAAAAAAAAAAAAAAAAAAGGGAGGGTAGGGTAGAATGAGTTTCTAAACCAGCTAAGTGTTTTGTAAAAACACATCCTCACTAGAATAGCATTTTCTTCTGTTTATCCTCCTTGCCTGAAAGGGTTTTTTTCTTGTTTTGTTTGTTTGTTTAGCCCTTGATAACTCCAGAATTTTTTATGAGCTTAAACTTCAACCTGCTGTGATTTAAAACAAACAGTGAGGGCCATATAACTGCCAGCGGTAGAAAGAAGTGGCTCAGATATTAGATTGAAAAGAGACAAATTACATCTGCATACAAAGCAAGTGTTACAGGCTGGGCTTGTACCAGATATAGAGGGAGCCTATATTTGTGATGTGATGGTGTTTTATTTTTGGCTTTTCTTTGCTCACATTTATCATTTGTTGTCAAATAAACATGTAATGTTGGGTTTGTAAGCGTTTTCTATATATTAAATGTGTCATTAAAATAATATCAACCTTAGGCCTCATTCACACAGGGTAGAGTGGGGATGTACAGATCCGTGCGGCGTGCACGGCCGCATCGGGCCGTTCCCGGAAAGCACACGTGCTGCGTGTGATTGTACGCAGCAGCCTGTTCTTCCCTATGGGAGGACGCGGCCGTACGCTGTCGTGCACTCACCCGTGCGGCACATCCATGCGTAGGGTTGCCACCTTTTCTGCCAGCGAAACCCGAACCACCTTTTCTGCCAGCGAAACCCGAACACTCTAGCGACGCACAGAATTTTTTTGGGGAATGTGAGTCGTGGCTTATTCATATGTAAATAGCGTCACCCATTTATGTGTAAATATCACAGTCGAGACTATTTTTAGTGAGGGGCCAGTAGCCCCTATCTTAATTATGGTTGCCCCTGTCTGCCTGACATCATGTGTCCGGGTTTCAGCTGCCGTGACCCTGGACACCGCATTAAAAACCCGGACTGTCCGGGTGAATCCTGGACAGGTGGCAACCCTATCCGTGCGGGTGTCCGTGCTCGGACGCACACAGGATCCATCCTGTCTGCGTCTCATTACGGACACCCGCACCCACACGGAAGTGCAGCTCGGGTGAGCGTACGACAGCACCTGTCCCTCCCGGGAACTGCCCGATATGGCCGTGTACGTTGCTCGGATCTGTACGGCCCCACTCTACCCTGTGTGAATGAGACCTAAGTTTGATATTTTAATGACAAAAATTAATACATAAAAAGCTTACAAACCTAACATTACATCTTTGGTTGACAACAAATGATAAATGTGAGCAAAAACAAAAAGAAAATTAGGCCTTAGTGCTAACATAAGATTTGCAAGTTCCTCAAATATCTTTATAGAGACATAAAAAAAACCCCACATTGTAACAACTCTGGAGTTTGCATGTCCTCCCTGTGCTTGTGTGTGTTTCCTCCCACACCCTAAAGACGTGCTGGTAGGTTAATTGGCTCCTGTATGTATGCATGTGTGTTAGGGACCTTAGATTGTAAACTCCTCGAGGGCAGGGACTGATGTGAACATGCACTATGTAAAACACTACGTAAATTGTCTATATAAATACCTGTAATAACAATAATAATGATCTTTGTTTTCCTTATTTGCAAATCTACTCCTATAAACGGGATGTTTCTATAAGAGCATGCCAGTTTTCTTAAAGAAAGACTCCAGGAATCTAAAAAGTTAACCATTGCAGTAGGGCTACCCCCGCACTGCAAGAGTTAACTGCTTGCTTCAGTCTATGGGCTCAAATACAAAAAATATTCTCACCTGATCCTCGGCTATGCTTGGCTGCTAGACAAGTCCCCACATCCTCTTTTACCCCGGACTCCAGCAGTCTAAGTCCCACTGCATAAAGCTGACCATTTACTATGCGAATTTCAGCTGGTTCTTCAGGATTTCGCTGAAATTCACACAGTGGGAGCCGCTTTTGGCAGCCTTCTGGCTGGCATCCCTTGATCAGCTGATTAAAGGAGCCAGTTGGGAAATTTTCACATTTTCATAAGCGTAAATGGAGGAAATTTTTAATTTTTTTTACTTCAGCCCGTGGACTTTAGAGGTGAGGACGCTGAGGGACATACTGCAGCCAGAGCAGTTGGGGAGAAAGGTGAGCACTCACTGCCACAGGACTGAGGATCAGGTGAGTATATCTTCTGTGGTCTGGCCCCTAGAGAAAAATGAGCACTTAACCCTTGCAATGCGGTGGTAGCCCCCTGCAAGGGTTAACTTTTTACATTGCTGGAGTTCTTCTTTAAAGTACAATAATGCCATGGAAAAAAAATGTGTGAAAGCAGTTTTGTCACCAGATCATTCTTCCAGTAAGATTATAGGAGAATTGAATGCATTCTATACATATTATTTATTTATTTTTATTTGTTACCGGTATTTATATAGCGCCGACAATTTACGCAGCACTTTACATAGTTGCACATTCACATCAGTCCTTGTCCTAAAGGAGCTTACAATCTAAGGTCCCTATCTCACATGCATACATAGAGGGCCAACTTAGAGAGGAGCCAATTAACCTACCAGCATGTCTTTTGAAGTTTTGAATGTTATTTATAAAAGCCTCCCTTGTGTAGACATCCAAAACCCTTGACACTGCTGCCTGGTGTCGCCATCTTGAATGTGATGTCAGCAGCCCCAGCAGACTCAGGTGACACTCTATAGGATCCCCCTCTATAGGACTCCTCAACCAGATGCTACATTAAAGGTTGGGAGGTGAGGGGGGAGATAAAGCAGCTGGGTCAGCACACAGGGCAATTAGACACTCCTAGAGGAGGAAAGGGCTATGACGTGTAAAAAAGGGAGGGGGCTGTGCGAGGGAATTTACATTTTCTGGAGTGTTAATTCCTCAGCAGGTTCAGAGGCACATTGCAAGCCAATTTAGAAAGACTGTTAATGGAAAGTAAAAACGTTGCAATTGAACATTTAAAATACTTTTCTGTGCTTTTACCAGAAATGTTTTAAGTTGGTGACAGGATCTCTTTGAGCTAAGGCACTGATCAAGTCATTGTCCTGGTACAGCTGCCAGAGCCCGTCAACTATCTTGACTTCTAGGGTATGTGAATATTGTCCACAATACAGGGGGTTATTCACAAAGCTGCCGAGGGCAGCCGTGTGAATAACCGACCCGAAGTGAACCAAACGCTGTTTGGTTATTCACTTCCGTCTTGTACGTCGGCTTGCTGCGGCTGGGTTGGGGTCGGCCGAACATGCTCGGCCGACCCGAAGTGCAGAAAGAGTTCGACTCAGCTGATCCAACATCTGGGTCGGCTGAGCCGAACCTCCGGCACGCTACTCGCTGCTGTTCGGACTATTCTCATGCCTACTTGCTGCTGTTCGGCCTATTCTCATGCCTATTCGGCATTCGGCTATTCTGCTCGGTACCTATGTGGTACCGAGCAGAATAGAAAAGCTGTAAAAAAAAGTAGGAAAAAAAGTAGAAAATGATTGGGCGGATCTAGCAGTGACAGCCAGCTCTGCCCAACTGTTTTCTATTGGCCGGGACCAGCGTCATTACAATGAGAGCTTGTCGGAGCTGGCGGATGATATCAAAGCCGTCTCCGCTAAGCTCTTATCGTAAAGACAGATCAGCGTTCCTGGTTACCCATTAACCAGGGGACGCTGTTCTGTCATTACGATGAGACCTTAGCAGAGCCGGCTTTGATATCACCGCCGGCTCCGACAAGCTCTCATGACAGTTCAGCGTCCCCCGGTCACCAGGTAACCAGGGGATGCCAAACTGTCTCTGCATGCAAGTGGCCCAGCTGTCATTTGCAGGCTGTCGGCTGGCCAATGGATGGCCGTTTGGCCAGCCTCGGCTTTCACCTCGGCCCAGTCGAGCCGAAGCATATTCCTTCGGCTCGACTGAGTCACTCGGCCAACTTCGGGAGCTGTACGGGCTATAGTGAATTGCCCCTACAGCAGCCCTTACGGTTGTACTGAACCGAAGGGGTCCTGGGGCCGAAGCTAGCCGAAGGATCAGCCGAAGCTACGGCTAGATCCTTCGGCAGCTTTGTGAATAGACCCCATAATGTTTAGAGCCTGTATGACCTGTTACTAGGCTCGAAGTTCATCATTTGGGGGGTGAGGATAGGGGTAGAGGGTCTTCTTTGCATACATTTCCCTGAGCTGTGGCAACATCACAAATTGCATGATTGTCAACCAGCTTTCGATGGGCCTTCTTATAGGAAGAATCAGACTCGCAAGGGAAAAAGTTCAACTTCAACAGATTTTTTTAAATTGCATTGTGTACCCATTGCAGAGATTTCTTCTCACTTCCGGTCACTGTGACCATACAGGATGTCAAAATCTGCCATAAAATGACATAGAAAAATAAAACATTGACAGAAGTTATAACGCTTTTCCACCTTTCCAAAAAAATTATATAAAATGTCCCCTTCAGGAAAACAGACAACAGAAAAACTAAAATGAGTTCTAACCTTCCACTAATTTATCCATAACTATAAAAGAAAGTTGGCTAGAGTATTTTTTTTACAGCTGAAAACATTAACTTAAAATGTATTTCCACTTTTGCAGTCAAATTTGAAAAAAAAAAAACACCCTCTATACTGTATGTGTTTGTTATGTTTCACTATGCACACAGCATGCTGAAAAAATATTATTTAAAAAAAGATTTCTTACCTTATCTGTTTTGTTGCAGCAGTCAACATGGCTGATTCCAGGTTTTTCTCAGGACATTCATGGTGATCATTCCTTATGGAAAGACGTAGGACTGAAATTTGAGGATTGTGTTTCTCTCGTTACCTTTATTGTAGACAGTGGAGAAGCCCCTCACCTCTCACAACCCCTCCTTACATTACAAAAGAAAGAGAAGCAAGTAAAGAATTTAACCAAAAAAAAACTAAATCAAGCACAAGCAATTTAAACTGCAAAAAGCATTTACATTTTTTTTTTTATAGTTATGCGATGAAAATGGGCAGATGTAACAAATATAAAGAAGGCGTTATCCCAATTTGGCTGCAAAAGTGGAAATACACTTTAAGTAAAAGTGTAACATCCCGATACTTAAAGATCTGCTACAACCTACACACCCCTATACAACCTTATACACAGTCAGACTTTTATATAACTTCAACACACATTTTGTATTTTAGAGCAGTTTGACATTGTTAAAGGAGAACTATGAGGTGAGTGATTTCCACTCATCCTCATAGTTACAGCCGACCTGTGACAAAGAAATGTCGGGATCCGTCCTGGCTGCGGCACTATCAGTATTGCTCGCGATATACTGAGCTTTGGGTCATGGGAGGAGGTTAGTATATATCCTCCTGTGACCCTAAAGAGAACTATGGGGAAAACACTTACTCCATAGTTCTCTTTTAAGCTTATTCAGTAAAATGCAAAGGACATTCTCCATCTGAAATCCTATCGGCTCTTATGGCTGACTGATCTCTACGGTTATTTTTCTGCCCTTATAAAGTAAATATGGCCAAGTAGTTGGAACCCTTAAAAAGGCAATTACACACTAAATTCTTATTTGTAGTTATTTTTCTAGCGTTTAACAGTGAAGTCACTTTTGATATGGCATCTGCGTTTTTAAGTTTTCCCCCAAATTTTTGTTATTGTATTAAATATAAATATGTGGATTAAAATGACTGCAGACCCTATTGTTGTGCTTCCATAATTTGCTCCCTTTGATCTGTTAAATTAAATTATTAATTAAATTAAATTTTGTGCGCTGATAACATCTTGTGCTTTCTACCTGTGCTACACTGTTATCAGTAAGTTCCAAGTGTTCCAAGTTATCTTTGTGGCCTACAGAACCCTCGGGACTATATGTTATGTAGAAGAGGAGAGTATCAAAACATTTTTTGACCTAGGATGACAACACCGCTCGCCCATGAATACATTACGGTGTGTAAATGTTGTCGCCCTAACACAGGAAATGTGTTACTGGCAGGATCACCGGGTGAAAATAAAGAAAATATAGCTTGAAAAAAGAAAACAAATGTAACATGACATACATCAGGTAGCTCTCACTGCCTTGATGTGGTTATTCTGCCCCTTGCTATCAGTAACTTTACAAATCTGCATTGATACATTTCCTTAAATGCCGCAATAATTAGAGCAAGTATCATTTCTCATAGCTTTAATCAGTAAGATCAATCTTTCAACTGTACATAATTCCAAGGAAAAAATGTAATCTATAAAAGCCTACCAGTCTTAAGATGTGATGGCCGCATAAGTTTTCTTTTTCTTTTGGTTATCATGCCTGTGATACACTTCCTGTCCTAGGTTGACAACGCTCACTTACTGCATTGTATCTATGAAAGAACAGCATTGTTATCCTATGGAGCTTGATCCTGTTGCGAGTTAAAGGATGCGTCCCCCTCTACGCTACGGAAGCAATGGGGGTGGGGGATGTTGCCTTTTATGTCACTTTAAGAACAATTACCATGCAGCATTGCAAAGCAGAAAGCAATAGCACACATATGGCGGCCCCAGTGTATATATATTATCACAAATAATACATAGGAACCAGGTTTTAAAAATGTTTGTAAATAAGACAAATTGATAAGAATATTTACATCAAGAGAATCCCTTTGGCAAGTGTATCTAGAAAACACAAAAAACAAAGGGCCAATTCACCTCATATTTTTAAAACTGGAGTGAATGACATGACCAAGAACCTTTTAGATATTTTTATGAGTATGTCTTCTAAATTTCTAGATAGTCATACCTGCCTCGGATGTTTTGAGTTCTGCCATTTGGACCTCTTGCGTATTTATGTTACGGAGGATGCAGCTGGAGATGTTAATCCCCTCCTTGCTGCAGGAGGAGGAAGGAGATTCCATAGCTTTAGGGGAGACCAGAAGCTCTGACTGATATTGGTAACATCCCCAAAGTGATCCTAAATTCCAAAGTATCCCTAACACTAAAGCCCCCTTTAACATGTAATCCTGTCCTTACCAGAACTTAAAGTGTATTTCCACTTTTGCAGTCAGTGTTGAGAAACCTCCTGAATGCCGCTCGGCGGCATTCGGCTATTCACTCACTGCTGTTCGGGATCTTTAAGAATAGCCCGAACAGCAGTGAGTAGCCTGCCGGAGGTTCGGCTCAGCCGATCCAGATGTTGGATTGGCTGAGTCGAACTCCTTCTGCACTTCTGGCTTGCTTCGTGTGGCTTCGGGTCGGCCGAACATGCTCTAGTGCTCAAATCTGCCAGCACAGTACAGACAGGGTTAATTAGAATGAACATAACTTCTTCCAGCCTCCCCCCCCCTTAACATTACATAAGGGGGGGGGGCTAGGTAGTTATTTTAAGCAAGTATGAAGCACTTAAAAATATATGTAGATATGCAAACACGCTTCGGGTGCATCTACGTGCGAAAACTACGATAGTGCCACACATGTTACATATCACTGCGAATGTCGGAATGAGAGCAATAATTCTGGGGCCATCAATCACCGTTAACACTAAACTGATAAGTGGTAAAAGCTTTTAAAATGTTGCCCATGGCTAATTTTTGGGTATGGTATTTTTTTTGCGATTTCGCAGGCGCGCGCAATTTTAAGGCTTGACATGTTTGGTGTCTATTTACCCGACGTGACCCCGTCTTTTATGTTTTACCCAAAAATTTGGTAATTATAATTGTTTCATAACATAACATAGGGAAACAGTCTTTTTTACAAAATCGTTGGTACTTTTTCTTTAAATTGTAAAAAATTAAAACCGCAGTGGTGACTAAATACCACCAAAAAAAAGCTCTATCTGTCCCCAAAAATTATACAAAGCTAATTTCAGTACAGCGTTGCATGACTCAGTCAAAGTACCTCAGTGCTGAATACTGAAAAAATGGACTGGACAGGAAAAGGTTTTAACATGCTGGTAATCATGTTGTTAAATTATGCAATGTGAACAAGAACATGTAAAAAACATAAATCTGTGTTATCCCAATTTGTCTGCAAACGTGGAAATGCACTTTAAGTTTACGACCTTACTAAAAATCACATCAGTATGCAGCTCTGCTTGCTGATATGAAATCTTCTTACATTCATTAGTTAAACAAACAAATGTTTGCGGCATTCGGCTCGGCTACTCTGCTCGGTACCTTCTGTGGTACCGAGCAGAATAGAAAAACAGTTAAAAAAGTAGAAAAAAAAATAGAAACCGATTGGGCTGAGCTAGCAGTGACAGCTAGCTCCGCCCAACTGTTTTCTATTGGCCGGGACCAGCTGTCATTACAATGAGAGCTTGTCAGAGCCGGCGGTGATATGAAAGCCGGCTCTGCTAAGCTCTCATCCTAATGATAGAACAGCGTCCCTCATTACACTGAGAACCCGGCGGTTCTGCTGCCGTCAGAATAAATAAAATAAAAAATAATAAAAAAAAACAGCGTAGGAATGCATAGCTAGATTCCTATTTGCTATTTCAATTTGCAATATCCAATAGCAAGCTGGTTTTGGCACCCGCCCTCTGCTGCTGTCAATCACTAGAAGGGGACCTGATGGAGAACTTCAGGTCCCCTCTGCTGATTGACAGCAGCAGTGGGCGGGTGCAATAGCTAGTTTGCTATTGGCTATTGCAAATTGAAATAGCCAATAGGAATCTAGCTATGCATTCCTATGCTGTTTTTTTTTATGACTGACGGCGGCCGGCGGCTCCGATGTCAGAAGAAAAAAAAACAAAACTACAGAGCAGGGAAAGGTTTACTCTGCTGGATCGAGCAGAGTAAACCTTTCCAGGAGAAAGTGTTTCTCTCCCGGGCGGCCGGGAGCCGCTATCTGATAGCGGGAGCGTCCGGGAGAGTAATGACAGATCAGCGTCCCTGGTTACCTGGTAACCAGGGACGCAGATCTGTCTGTGCAAGTGGCCGGAGCCAGCTGTGAGATGACGGCTGGCTCCACCCAGCTGACAGTAGCAGGCTGTCGGACGACTAATTGCCGGCCTTTCAACCAGCTTCGACTTTCACCTGGGCTCAGTCGAGCCGAAGCATATGCCTTCGGCTAGACTGAGCACCTCGGCCGATTTCGAGAGCTGTACCGAAGGGGTCCTGGGGCCGAAGCTAGCCGAAGGATCAGCCGAAGCTACGGCCAGATCCATCGGCAGCTTTGTGAATAACCCCCATAGAAATGCATAGAACTCACTGGATTGCGGTAAAATCGTGATAAAAACGCAGCAAAAACGCGATGTACTGTGTTCTAGATCTGGTCCGGAAAATGGTGTGCACCCAGCCTCAGAGTTTGCTGACTTTTTGAGTTCTGTGTAGCGATTGCATTTAAAAAAATACTGTTGCAACATTTATTTCCCTAAAACAATCACAACCCACTTACTACTCTTATCATCCAATCTAAATGGGTCACACTGCGCAGGTGCGTAATGTTGAATGATCAACCCGTCATTGTCTAACTTCCTTCATTGGGTCTTATCAGTCGTAACAAAATGTCACACTATATTTCGGTCAGCCTCCCACCCCACTGCTTTTTTTTTTTTTGCTGCTTTGCTTATAATAAGATTATATATGGAACAATGCTGGTCTATGTGATACATGGATTATTGGCTAATAGTTAGCAGTAGTTAGGATACGTAAACTGCACGTATATTCAGACTGCTGCAATGGAGCTACATCCAGAAAACAATAATTCTCTAAATAGGTAAATCAACTTTTAATCAACACATATTTTTTTTTTTTGTCGAAGTTCACACCTAGGCATTTTGTCGCTCAGGTAAGTGTGAAAAAAACATTCAAGACAAAGAATCTTATTCATTTCTATCGCCCCTGTTCACACCTGAGCATTTTGTCCCAAGCAGAAAAACGCCTGTCACTGGAATGAGTACATGAGCTAGTTTTTGGCAGATTACAGCGCTTTGTGGTCCCATAGATTTCAATGGGAAACGTTGTGCCACAAAATGCGAAGGGGTCATAGAAATGAATGGGATTCTGTGCCTTGAGCGTTTTGTTGCGCTTACCTTTGAGTGACAAAGCGACTAGGTGTGAACAGAGCCATAGACTAGGCCAGGTTATGGAGATGTCTGCCAACTAGGTCCAATTGGCCACTGGAATGGACGGAATGCTAGAGCATATTAGAAGGGTACTTGTATAAAGGTTGGCCAGAGACAGAACATTTCTATTTTATCTTATCTGGCAGCATTTTATCTTGGTGATGGGTAATGCTGAATGCGGATAGTTTATAAGAGAGAAGTCTTGTGAGTGCACGTTGAAGTTCTTGTTAGCCTTTGTGTGAAAGTATTGGTTAGTGATTGAGAGGGTGAAACGCGTGTGAGAATCTATGCAGAGAAATTGGTTTAATAAATAGGAGGAAGTGGAAGTGATTTTCTTTTTTTTAGTTTATATCTGATCTAAGAAAGATTGGTAAAAGGGACAACAACTGGCTTGTTTCACATGCAAAAATGATAACATAACGACTTATGAAATGGTGCATAATGACCAAAGAGATTATTTAGCAGCAAAGAAAATCATTCTGTTCAGATAATTAACAAGAGAGATTATGAATGAGCATGATACTAAATGTGGGGCATTGGAAACACTGTGATATCTATGTAAAGCTGAACACCAGGCAAACAGTAAAATAAACAGGTAAAATACATATATATGGAAGCAGGGGCGTAACTAGAAATCACAGGGCCCCATAGCAAAATGTTGTATGGGGCCCTGTGATTTCTAGTTACGCCCTTGCAGAGCCCATCTGAAATTCCACACAGCCCACCTGAGAGTGACCCAGCAGAGCCCACCATAGACTCTCTATGGTGGGCTCTGCCAGGTCTCAGGTGGGCTGGTCACAACCCTGCACACCTCTTACCTTTCAGCCCTGAGCTGCTGTCAGCCTCCTCCGCCGCCTCCTCCATTGTCGGCTGCGGGTCCCGCCTCCTCCACCGGGGACTGGCCTCTTCCTCCTCCACACCCGCCTCCTCCGCTGCCGCCGCTGGGCCCCAGCCTCCTCCACCGCAGCTGCTGGTTGTCACTGACACTGCAGCGGCTGTGAGGAAGAACGCACCGCTGCACAGATCACTGACAGGATCTCAATGATCTGGACAGCAGCGCGTTCCTCCTGACAGCCGCCAGCGACAGCCAGCAGCCTGCGATTTCATAGCGACCCAGGCGGCCCGCATAGCATCAGGGGGACCCCTTTGTTCCTCGTCCTGGCTGGGCCCCCCCTGTGCCTCGGGCCCCATAGTGGCCGCCTGGGTCGCTATGGCGATAGTTCCGCCACTGTATGGGAGCATAAATGCAAAAGAATTCGTTTTCTGTCCGTTGAGTCCTGAGATTTCCACAGGCCTACCACACAGCACAGCCAGGTGGCCGACACCTCTTCCAGTTAAGGCATTCAGTGTTGTCTCCTCTGCACCCCCAGCTTTCTGACTGGACAGTGAGTGACAGATTGATAAGGTCATCCCTTTGAGTCAAATTCAGGCACTTACATTAGTTGCATTAAAACAAAAATACATTTAATGAGCTGCTTTAAATTTTGCCTTTGACATTTTCCTGGAATTCAGCTTTCAGATCGGTTACATTGCTAGAACGTACAACTTACTGTGATACTCTCCATGGGACAAAATTGACTGAGTCTTGCATCGCAGTTTAAATATGTGTTTTGGGTTGTTTTTGCATACTTACAATGGACTCTGTAAGGCGCCTTCCCACATATTTACCAGGCTACCCTTAACTGCTTTGCTGAACATAACCTGAACATAACCTGCTGGTAGAAATAAACTGGTGAAGCTAATTTTACACACACAGCTAAATGAATAAGAAGAGTGACTCACTCCATCTACTTTCATGCCTGTACAGCTCCAAAACGTTTCACGTAGAGTGACATAGTCACAAAGGGAGAAGGTATTGCTGTGCTCTCTCTTTAGAACATCAAGAATGCTCTGCAAAACTGATGTCATGGGTGCACCCTGTACTGATTTTTCATATAAAAAAAACTGTAATACAAAAAAAAAACACAATTGGCCCCCAAACACTATGGGGTCTATTCACAAAGGTGCTGTAGGCAGCGGAGTGACTAACCGACCCCAAGCGAAGTGAGCTGAACGCTGTTCGGCTATTCACTTCAGGGTTGTACGGCTGATTCCAGCCGAACCACCAGCAGGCTACTCGCTCCTGTTCTGTCTTTTCTCATAGATGCCGAACAGTAGTAAAATAGTAGTAAATAGTTAAAAAAGTAGAAAAAAAATTAGAAAACGATTGTGCGGAGCTAGCAGTGACAGCTTACTCCGCCCAACTGTTTTCTATTGGCCGGGCGGTTCTGCTGCCGTCAAAAAAAAAACAAAATAAAAATAACACACCATAGGAATGCATAGCTAGATTCCTATTGGCTATTTCACTTTGCAATAGCCAATAGAAAACTGGCTATTGCACCCACCCTCTGCTGCTGTCAATCACCAGAGGGGGACCTGATGGAGAACTGCAGGTCCCCCTCTGTTGATTGACAGCAGCAGTGCAGCCAACGGCTCCAATGTCAGAAGAAAAAAAAAACGAGCAGGGAAAGGTTTACTCTGCTCGATCGAGCAGAGTGAACCTTTCTGGGTGAAAGTGTTTCTCTCCCGGGTGGCCGGGAGCCTATTAGACACCTAGAGCGTCCGATGACGGCTGGCTCCGCCCAGCTGTCAGAAGCAGGCTGTCGGCCAGCGAATGGCCGGCCGCTCAGCCAGCTTCGGCTTTCACCTCCGCTCAGTCGAGCCGAAGCATATGCCTTCGGCTCGACTGAGCCGCCCGCCCGACTTCGGGAGCTGTATGTGTTATAGTGAATAGCCCGTACAGCAGCCCTTCGGTTCTACTGAACCGAAGGGGTACTGGGGCCGAAGCTAGCCGACGCTACGGCTAGATCCTTCGGCAGCTTAGTGAATAGACCCCTATAGGTTCCTTTTAATAAGGAGCTGTACTGTGAGAGCTGTACCCAGAAAAGGCAGGCAGAGGACAAAGGACTAGTCACCAGTATTTCCTATAGGCTCTTTGAAACTGATCTTTTTTCCATTACTGGTTTACCATGCTTTGTTTTGTACTGAGTCTCTGTGTGGAGGCAGCCATCTTGGTAGAGGCAGGGCTTTGCTTCCTTATGTCAGATCTGTCCCCTAATGACTGGTGAACTGGTGGTGGCTGGTGGAGGAATATATTTAAGAAGCAGCAGGAAAGGAGGAGGAAGGACAGGTACACAAAATGAATGAAGAAGAAGCAGGGAGATTCTTGCACTGCAGGTCCTCGGGTTCCTTTCCAAGAAGCAGAACAGTGAGCAGCACAGTAGTGACATTACCAAACCTCACTCCAAATCTAATGAGACTAGCAGTTAGAAGCAGCAGTGCCTTAGATTATCTCAATTTGCAGATATACAGTTATGAGTCCCAAAGGAAGGGACGTACCTTGCACTTCAGCACAAAATGTGAATCTTTCAGGGCACTACCATTTTTAGATGTTTATCTAACAACATGGACTACAATCTCATGTTTAGTTTACTAATATGTATCGCAATTGTAGTCCATCACCGGACTGCTATATAGTAAGCTCCTGAACCGTGACCGCCATGGCAGTATCACCAAGTATTATTTTAACAAAAGCTTGAGATTAAAAATAATTGAAAATGACTTTGTAAATGACATTAGCACGTGTTTGCGCGCATCTATTAGATTCTAGTCATTGAGTTCCTGAATGCGCAAAGCTGATTCCCAATCTTCTCTTGCGGTGTAAATATCCTTCAGATCTTCTCTGGCTTCTGCCGTCTCTGGAATCAGCTGGTACGGCACAGATCATATGCATTGGCCCAATACAAGTCGCTGCATAATTGAAGTCACCACTTCACTTCATTGTATTCACACAATGCCGGCCATACTCACAGCGCGCTTTCATGATGTGTTTTTCAATACAAATATAAAGAAACATTGAAAAGAATTCTATGAAAATTGAAAATATTTCTTAACCGCACTCTCTAATTGATTGTATTTTCTACATATCACTCTATTTACTTACACAGAGCTGACAGATATATGCGTGCATTCATCTAAACACATACGTAATTCATCACATTTGTTTTGCTTTTTCACATAAAATAAAGACAATGCGTTCATTAATCTCGAAACTGGTAAACAGGGAGAAAGAGATTTATTGCGGAAGACAATATTGTTGTATTTGCTGTTAAAGCTGAAGTTTAATCTGCTTACATTTTGCCGGTCCTGGTTCTTCAGTTTCCCCTTAGCAACATAAAAAAAATGTAAATAAAACCTTTCCCTTTTCACAAAATACTTTATTTCTAGACACAGTGAGATGATCACTGGCTCTCTGTGATTTTCTGTGCAATACAGGCAGATCATGGCTGTGGAAGGGGCCAGAGCTCTTAGCAACCTGGGACACTGGCCGCCCCTCTCCCTCCCTTCCCACACACACACCTGCTGCCCTCCTAATAAGATGCTGCTTGAGGTGACCGTCTCAGGCTGCCTCATTACAGGGACGGCTTTTATCTACACTAATGGGTCTATTCACTAAGCTGCCATAGGCAGCCGAGTGAATAATCGACCTGAAGTGAAGTGAGCCGAACACTGTTCGGCTATTCACTTCAGGCTGGTACGGCTGATTTCAGCCGTACATTGGCTGAAATCAGCCATACTTCGGCTTGCTTCACATGGCTTCGGGTCGGCCAAACATGCTCAGCATGTTCGGCTGACCCGAAGTGCAGAAGGAGTTCGACTCAGCAGATCCAACATCTGGATCGGCTGAGCCGACCCTCCGGCAGGCTACTCACTGCTGTTCGGTCCTTGTTGAGTCGACATTTTCTCTATTTCTTCTGTCATAAAGTTACTGGTGCCAGGCCTCTATATTCATATTGGGTAATTTGGAATTTCTGCAGCAGGAACCCCAGATGTCCCGTTTAGATGCAGCCGATGTACCCGTTCAAGGTAATAACCGGATGACAGCGGCCACATCTGTAAGCAGCAGTCCGCATGTAATCAGGGATGTAACTAGAAATCACAGGACTCCATAGAAAAATTTTTAATGGGGCCCTCTGATTTCACGTTACGCCCTTTGCAGAGCCCACCTGAGATCCCAAACAGCTCTCCTGAGAGTGACCCTGCAGAGCCCACCATATGCTATCTATGGTGGGCTCTGCAGGGTCTCAAGTGGGCTGGTCACACCCCTGCACGCCTCTTACCTGTCCGCCCCAATACACTGTCAGCCTCCTCCCCCGCCGGGCCCCGCCTCCTCCTCCATGGTCGATGGCGGGCCCCACCTCCTCCTCTGTCACCGGGCCCCACCTCCTCCTCTGCTACCGACATTGGGCCCGGGCCTCCTTCTACACAGCTGCTGGCTGTCACTGGTTCAGCAGTGGCTGTGAGGTGGAACGTACCGCTGCACAGATCACCGACAGGTTGCAAGTGATCTGTACAGCGGTGCGTTCCTTCTCACAGCCGTCAGTGACAGCCAGCAGCCTGCGATGCCAAAGCGACCCGCACGGCATCAGGGGGACCACTTTGTTCCTCGTCCTGGCCGGGCCCCCGTGTGCCATGGGCCCCATACAGGCCGTTTGGGTTGCTATGGCGATAGTTCCGCCACTGCATGTAATCATATGTGATACAATTACATGCGGTTTGGAAAAGATCACTGTCCCTGCGTGTAGGATAGATGTGTCCAGGGACAGAGATCTATTCCAAACTGCATGTAATTGTATAAGACGCGGGCTGCCACTAACAGATGCAGCCGCTGTCCCCCGGTCATTAACTTGATGGCCACATCTAAACAGGACATTTGTTGTTCCTGCAGGAATCCAAAATCACCCAGTGTGAATGAGGCCCTAAAAGCTCTGTGCAATGCAGTAGACCCTGAGAGGCTTATTACGTCTTCTAGTTGGATTCCTGCCTTGCAGTGGGTCAGAGGAAGTTGATTTCAAGACGTAACAATGTAGCGTTATTAAAACTGAATTGAATTATTTTTTTAGTGATCTATTAAATCTGTCTGGGGATTAAAAATGTAATCATGAACCACTGTGCTTTGTTTGCAGGTGTAGTAGAATGGACCAGGGCAGAATTTCAGAGGATTAGGGTCTAGGTTTATTATCAAACATGTGCATGCATTCAGGAAAATCACTAATCTGAAAGACAGGAAGAAATGTTTATAGACAATAAGCCATATATAGAGTTTGTATTTATATACAGATTGCACTAATAATGCTTGTCAGGAGAAATAAGGTTATACATGATTCAGTGTAACACACATGACTATACATGTGCTAGAAGTAAAGTGTCTGGATGGAGTAGGGAAGGACACGTGTTACATTTTCATTATGTCCCTGCTGGGCAGATTTACCTTCACTATAGGTCCTGGTGATCGCTACCTCCTATACAGGAAGTGATGGGAAATTCCAAATTTTCTCGACACAGGAGGTGAGGGATAGACATGTAAGATGTGCTTCGTTCCGATTTTACATTTGGATGAATTTTGGTATATTGGGACATTCGGATGCAAGTAGGGCTGGTAATGATTAAAATTTTCGTGTTCGATTAATCAAATTTTTTTTACATTGATTAATCGATTAATTTCGATTAATTATAACGCACATACAGATCCAACTACATTGGCCTATACACATACAGCACAGCAATGAAGTAATAAAATGAACTAGGATCACACTAATCCAGCACGTTATTAATCTCACGTGCCCCACTCAATACGTGCTGGATTAGTGTGATCCTAGTTCATTTTATTACTTCATTGCTGTGCTGTATGTGTATAGGACAATGCCTTGGCTGGCGCTCTTGCAGAACAAGTACTCACCGGCCCAAGTGGCTCCATCGGCTAACGAAGGAAAGGGGGGAGTAGTCCAGTGACGTTAGCCGTCACGGACATCGACGTCACCGGACTCCTCCTCCCTGCCCTTCGTTAGCCGACGGAGCCACTGGGGGAAGGGGAGGAGTCTGGTGACGTTGATGTCCGTGACGTCACCGGATCTCCGACGGAAGACACGGAAGCCGGCGGAGAGGTTAGTGTTTTCATTTTTTATCAAAATTATTTTAATCGATCAAGCCCTAAATTAAAGAAATAACTACTTCGAACGTATCGCAATTTCTGATAACAAAAATTTGGATGCATCCAAATTTTTTTTGAATGTTATTTGGAATGAACTTGTGTTGTCAAATGTTAAAATTAAAAAAACAAAACAGCGTGGAGTCCCCTACCCAGTTTATACCAGACCCTTTAGGTCTGGTTGGAATTTTAGGGGGGACCCCAACACCAAAAAAAAAAGTGTGGGGTCCCCCTTAAAATCCTTTACAGACCCTTCATTGGAGAAGCATCCTGGCAGAGCAGGAAAGGAGGGCCGAGCATGGGCTTGCCCTTTCTGCACCATAACAGGTCATATGCCCTCAACATGGGGATGGTGCTTTGCCAGGGGGGACGTTTGTTTGTAATTACTGTTTACCTAATCCGAAATTAATGAAACAAATTGACAAATTCGTCCGAATCCCGAAAAACTAAAAACAGAAAAATCCGAACCGAAACAAATTTTTTGCCGGTGTTCAATCAAAGTTTGTGACTGCGTTAGAATGTGTGACCGGTGATGTGGTCACACATTTTAACCTAATCCCGCCCTTTTTTTCGGCGGTGGAATGTGTGACCGGTCACATGGTCACCCATTTTAACATGATCCCGCCCACTTTTTCGGTGGTGGAATATGTGACCGGCAAAAGGTGAAGAATTCCAACGCTTTCTCAGCTGTTTCAGGTCAGATCGGCATCGCATGTGCAGGAGAACCGATCTGCTCTGAAATACCTGATCGATCCTGAAATGTGACTTTGTAACTGCGATCTCACATTCCACACAGGAGGATAGAAGAGACATTTCAGGGCCGATCAGCTGTTCCAGGGCAGATCGGTTTTCCAGCACATATGGTCTGCGATGCCGATCTGCCCTGGAACAGCTGAGAAGGTGTTGGAATTCTTCATGTTTTGCCGGTGTAACCGGTCACACATTCAACCGGCGAAAAAGTTGGCATGATTACGTTAAAATGTGTGACCACGTGACCTGTCACACATTCCAACCCAGTCACAATCTTTGATAGAACACCGGCTTACATCTCTAGTGAGGTGAAATCTTCCAATAGGTAAACTTGTTTTGATGATAGGTGTCTAAGAGGGGGATATGCAATCATTTTGTAGAGATTTCCTCTAATTTGCTGTTATGTCAATGACACAACAAGTGAAGGCAAATCTCCCTGATGGGACAAATTAAAATTGTCAGGGGCATTAACCTTTCCCCACTTAATGTATAGCAAAAAAATAAGTTTTGGCTTTCCATGCACTTAAAGGGAAATTCTGCTTTTTATTAAAGAATACAAAAAGCACACTTCTTCAGTGTGAAAAATAAAATGTGCATTTAGTATTTTTTTGTATCGGAGCTAGTAAAGCATTGCCAACAATCAGTAGATCAGCTGCAGCCAGGGAATTCCCCACCTGCAGCTGCACGTAAGCAAAGGGATGGGGTGCCGTACTGTTCTTGACTTTATATGGCCACATGGCTATATTTGGTCAATGCCCTAATATGGCCATGTGACAATGTAATGTGGGTTTTGCAGGCTGCAGAGCCCCCTACGGATCCTGCAAAGCCCCCCACAGATCCTGCTGAAATCCTGCAGTCTGCAGGATCTCAGAGGGACTGTGCAGGATCGGTGGTGGGCTTTGCAGGCTGCAGAGCCCCCTACGAACCCTGCAAAGCCCCCCACAGATCCTGCAGAGACCCTGCAGAATCTAAGGGTGGCTGTGCAGGATCTGTGGTGGGCTTTGCAGGCTGCAGAACCCGCTATGGATCCTGCAAAGCCCACCAAATATTCAGCAAAGCCCGCCAGAGTCCCGGCAATGCCTCCCACAGATCCCTTCTGCAGGATCTTAGGGGGACTGTGCAGGATCTGTGGTGGGCTTTGCAGGCTGTAGAGCCCCCTACGGATCTTGCAAAGCCCCCCACAGATCCTGCAGAGACCCCCTGAGACCCTGCAGTCTGCCAGGATCTAATGGGGGCTGTGCACAATCTGTGGTGGGCTTTGCAGGCTGCAGAGCCCCCTACGGATCCTGCAAAGCCAACCACAGATCCTGAAAAGCCCCCTTGAAACCCGGCAAAGCCCCCCTCAGATTCTGTAGAAACCCCCTGAGACCCTGCAGTCTGCCGGATTTTAGGGGGCCTGTGCAGGATCTGTCGTGAGCCCCCTACGGATCCTGCAAAGACCCCCCCAGATCCTGCAAAGCCTCCCACAGATCCTGCAGAGACCCTGCAGTCTGCAGGATCTCAGGGGGGCTGTGCAGGATTTGTGGTGGGATATGCCCAATCTATGCACAGCCCACCACAAATCTATGCACAGCCCACCACAAATCTACACCCTGCCAGCACAGTCGTCCTCCTACCTGGCACAGGAAACCCAGCCTCCTCCACTGCCTCGGTGCCCAATCGTCGGAGCTTCGCTGCCCGGCTGGAGCCTCGGCGACGCCTCCCGCCATTGTCGTCTCTGACCCGCCTCCTCCATTGCAGTCGTCTCACCGCCTCTTTCATCTCCGCCTCATCTCGAATGTCACCGCCCCCTGCCTGCAGCCGCTACGTCCTCGTCTCCTCCTGATACCCCGCCGCTTCTTCCCCATTCTAATTAGGCAGCCAGGCTGCCGGTTTCTGTGCAGCACGTCTGCATAAATGTTTTGGGGGAATCTGCCGCCCGAGGCAAACACCTTGTTTGCCTCGTGGCAGATACGCCCCTGCACTCACAGACATTCTCACATACAAAAATGTTACCTTACGAGAACTGGAGTGGATCCTCAGCCTGGGAGCCAGTGTGGGCTGCTGTGCTGTGCTGTAGCTCCATCCATATGTGCATTGCTTCTTTAGCTCCCTTGCGTGCCCTGCAGAGGTGCCAGAATGTGATGCCACTCCAGTCCAGGGACCTCTACAGGACACGTGAGGGAGCTGTAAGCAATGCAGGTATGGATGGAGCTCCTTCGCGTCCATACCCCCAGCCCACTCCACCTCAAGCTGACACTCGGCACCAAGCAGCATATTTTAAATGGCTGCTGGGCGCAAGAACTGATAGTGCTCTGCTAGGGGGAGGCTGAGGAGCCTCTCACCTAGAACAGTAGAAGGCATGCAGCGACCCACTGAACACAGGGTCGCGACCCACTTTTCGGTCACGACCCACTTTTCGTTCACGACCCACCATTTGAGAACCAAAGCTCTATACTGTATGGGGGGAATTTATCAAAACTGGAAGAGACAAAATCTGGAGCAGTTGCCTATGGCAACCAATCAGCCTCTCTTTTCAGTTTGTTCAGTTAAGCTTTGAAAATGAAAGATAGAAGCTGATTGGTTGTCATGCACAGCTGCTCCAGATTTTGTCTGCTCCAGTTTTGATAAATCTCCCCCTATGTATTATCATTATGATACTATACATTTCTCCCAAGCTTTAGGGCCTATTGAAACTGTTTTTGAATGCATCACACAATACAGTGGCCCATTCATTTTGAATGGGCCCCAACAATACAGCAATCATTCTTGCTCCATTTTTTTTTTTTTTACCATAACACACTCATTGCGCCTTGTCTTGCGCACTGTAGATGGGCATATGGGCACCGTTCTGAATGAAATTCATTAAAATGTATAACAATGAGTTAGCCAATAAGCCTCCGTTGCATGCAGATGTGCTGACAGGGAACATGCTGACAGGAGGAGAGTGAGAGTTCATGGCTTTGAGGATCATTTAATAAAGGAGTAATGGCTGTTTCTTTAGCAAATTGAATTTTCAGTCACCCTAGTAAATAAGGTGAAACGGTCTTCACATTGAATACTCAATCATGTGAGATAGAAATTAAAAATGCAGGATTTTTTTCTTCCACTTGATTGGGTGATTAAAGTAAACACTTGTTAAGCCTGTGGGGCTGAATGAGAAAAAACTTTTGATTCCCCCACCCCCGCTTATTGCATTCTAAACTGTGGCAGATGTGCCGCTGTCAGAAGACTCGACTGTAGTTGATTGGCTGCAATCACTTTTCAGCCACGATTGTTTAGGCCAGCTTCTTTGACAAGTCAATTGAAAAAGCAACTTTTGTTGAATGCGGGGTGCATATCGGGCAACACACTGGTCGAATTTCCGGCTCAGTCTGCAGGACTCAGCCTAAATTCGACCAGCGTATGCCCAGCTTTAGCACAAGAAATCTCCCCAAAACAAAGGCAACTCCCCTCTTAGTTGATATCTAAACAGGTGTTTTCGGTACCATAGACAATGGTCACCAGTACAAGTAGAGAGGGTGAACCGGCACAGATAAGTAACTACTGACACCAATGATCTTTTTATCTATGTTTAAGGGGGACATTATTTCCACTGACCACCAATGTAAGATTGTCCTTCTTCACTGACCACCAATGTAAGGGGTTCCTTTTTCCCACTAACCACCAATGTAAGGGGGGCCTTCTTCACTGACCACCAATGTAAGGGGATCCTTCTTCACTGGCCACTATCGTATGATTGTCCTTCTTCACTGACCACCAATGTATGATTGTCCTTCTTCACTGACCACCAATGTAAGGGGGTCCTTCTTCACTGACCACCAATGTAAGGGGATCCTTCTTCATTGACCACTAATGTAAGGGGGTCCTTCTCCCACTGACCATCAATGTAAGATTGTCCTTCTTCACTGACCACCAATGTAATAGGGTTATTCTTCTCTGACCACTAATGTAAGGGGGTGCTTTTCCCACTGACCGCCAATGTTAAGGGGTCCTTCTTCCATTGATCACCAATGTAAAAGGGTCCTTTTTCCACTGATTACCAATGTAAGAGAGTTGTTCTGTCACTGACCACCAATGTAAGATTGTCCTTCTCCAGTGACCACCAATGTAAGAGGTTTCTTCTCCCATTGACCAACAATGTATATTGGTCCTTCTCTCAGTGACCACCAATGTAAAAGGGTCTTTCTTCACTGACCTCTAATGTAAGAGGGTCCTTCTCCCACTGACAACCAATGTTCGGATCCATCCCCACTGACCACCAATTTAAGAGGAGCCTTCTCCATTGACCACTTTTGTAAGGGGGTCCTTCTCCCACTGATTACCAATGTGAGGTCACACTACAAAATTTCACATGTGTCTGCATTTCTTTTCTGGCCATTTATCCTTTATTAATGAAAATAATTTAGTGTTATAGAACAGCCCTGGTGTCAAACAATCCAAGTATGACAAACCCTATTCTTTTATTTTTTATGAATTCTTATGGCATATACCAACTTACTGCCCCTGTTAATATTTATTAGTAGGGGTTCAGTTAAACCTGAAAATTATTTTAAGGGTTCTTCCAAGTTAAATAGGTTAAGGAAGTCCTCTTTA
>NW_017306291.1:1104636-1107225 GCF_000935625.1 Nanorana parkeri | reverse complement strand
TATATATATATATATATATATATATATGCACACACAAACACACACACGTATATGTATATGTACACACACAAACACACACACTGTACATATGATAGATTTATCCTAAAAGCCAATCATTAGACCATAGATTCGATTTAATAGTTATGACATGACTTGCACCTGGCATAACATGTACCTGTAGAGGGCCAGGCAGCTGACAACGCAGCTCCTGAGCACAATCCCATCAATGCATGTCTGCGGGGGCAATGACCAGGAATAAGGTGCAGTCTGCAGAATGGAACTCTTACAAGTTCCTCAGGCCTGCAGATCATTTTGGAGAAAGCATTTAAAAGCAGCTAAGGGAGGTCTGAAGGGGGGGGCTGGGTTATATAGCCAGGAAATGCAGCAAGTTTGTACTGGCCTACGTCTCCTCAGGGCACTGCCATTGTTCCTGACCGATCTTGGCTGTTTTCAAGCACAGAAAAGAGACAGGGTGAGAAGGAGAAATAGGAAAGGCAACGCTTTAAATAGACTGCTCGCCAACAAGATCCATCTACTCCAAGTTGCCCTACATGTGGAGAGGTCAAGGCAAGCTGGGCTTACTGCTCATATTGCTTTTTATTTCAACTGAATAGTATAAAACTGCAAATGTATGATAAAAAATATCAACCTACAATGTTATCTATTATCATATTTATATTGTCACAAATTCCACAGTATGAATTGCAGAACACAGGCTGTCAACAAGTACAGAGCTTAACAATGTTGCCATTTATAATAAACAATAATATAATAACAATATAGCAATCTTATAATAAATACTGAGCTTACTTAAGCACACCCTCCAGCAATACATATTTTAAATTAAAGTCATCACCCATTGTGTACATGTTATGAATGAACACACTTTAATTATCACACCATTGAAAGCACTGTCCTGCCCTTTCACTGGCCAGTGTATTCCTGGAAAGCTCCCAGAACAGAGGAGCTGCCGGCCTGTTGTGTGAACTATGGAAATAACTGAAGTCTGTATTGATCTGGGAGAAAGCTGGATGAAGCAGCCTGTGAATTATGTCACTGTACAGGAAGGAGTCATTTCTGTGTCAATGAGAAATTGCTTTTGCTTCTTTTTTTTTTTCTTTATTGTCTGCTTGAGATAGTTCAATTAATTATTATTTAAGCACATGTTGTTGTGTCCTGGCTATCACCCATCATTTTATAATCGGCATTACATTTATTTAAGTGGATACAAACACTCAGACAGGTATAAAATGGCAGCAATAATTTATGAGTTTACAGCAAAAGTCCACTCAACATAAGATAGGGATTTCATTATTTTCTTCCTGCTGTGTGTTCATTGTCTTAGGTGAGAAATAATAATTTTGGTTTAGCTTCCAAAAGCCACTCTTCAAATATTCCTGATTAAACACACATGCCCCAGCTGAAACAAAAGTATTATAAATGTATGTATTAAAAAACAAATGCACAGAAGAAGGTAGAATTCCAGGGTCCTAGTTGGCTTTGAATGAAAGCTGATGACTAGCTTATTCAGTGTTTTCTATGAATGTGAATATTTACACGTCTCCCCTGGCTAGATCTAGACTTCTATCTGCTGGTATTCCCCTATTCTTCTATGGTTTGTAGATTCTGCAGCACTTGGTCATTTCTTTATAGGAAGCAGAAGAATAGTGGTGTGTGTTTTGAAGCCTTGCTTCCTTTTTTCCCCTCATTTCACAATAACCGTTGTCAATTGAAAGCTTCTTTCCTATAGTGGGAGCCAGTGGCTGGCCCCAGCTGGACGAGTGCTCGGGCCCTGACAATAGATGCAGGAATTTGCATTGGCCAGTTATGTGTTGGCAAGGGTTAATGTGAAAAACAGAATACTTGTTTTTTTTTTTTTTTTAATCTCCTCCACCCCCTTTCCAGAAACACGATACGATGAACATATTTCAGGATGTGTGTGGTGTGGTATAAAAGGAATTTCCTCTATCTCATAACAATATTGTTTGAAAACCTATATTGGTTATATATTTCAGCTGACATTGAGATTTCGTTTGGAAGCAGAAGGTTTTATTTTGTCTGCAGATACTTTGCTGCATTTCTAGTTACCTGGTGTTAATCTCTGGTTAGGGAAGAGGTTCTAGTATGCTCCTCTTATGACAGTTTCCTATTCTCTTTATGTATACAATTTTCTATTACCTGTGATATGTCACCTTGTGTCAGAAGGCTGGTGTCCTAAGACACAATGTATCCCTCACTCCAGCGAAATTAACATATCAGACGTCCTTATTGAGTTCACTGAAATGGTCTGGGAAGGAGAGCTTTTTTGTTTCTTGGCTGAGATGTTTCGACTTGTTGCAACTGGTTGGTATTGCTGGATACTAAAGATAAATTAGCAATGTCCTGTCAGAACTGCACTTTCAAATTGTAACTAGTTAATCCAGGACTCATTTTAATGTTTTGTTGTAGGTGAACTGCTATTCATGTAAATCTATATTAAGACGGTGTACAAAGGGACAGAGGAAAGTAATTGCACCAGGATACCAGGAGAGAGAGAGAGAGAGAGAGAGAGAGAGAGAGAGAGAGAGATGTTCTCACAAATTATCATTT
>NW_017306291.1:1103089-1103350 GCF_000935625.1 Nanorana parkeri | reverse complement strand
CAAAGGATAGAGAAAAAAATAGAGGATAGAGAGAAAAAGTTCTCAGGGAAGAGAGAGAGAATGAATGAGGCTGATTTACTAAAGGAATTGAGAAACTGAGAATGTCCACCCTAAAGAAGAGTGAATATCCACTTGCTATATCCAATCATGTGCGAATAAAATAAACACGAATTTGCTTTTCACGCGATTGGTTTTGGTTTTTGGAAGTGAATCTTCACTCTTTTGAATGAACATTCTCACCAATAAATCCGCCTAATTATG
>NW_017306291.1:1102716-1103023 GCF_000935625.1 Nanorana parkeri | reverse complement strand
TCTTTCCAGCCTACATCACCGCCTTTAAAATATATCACTCGGTGGAGAAAACATATTTAACAGACATTTTTCATTTAGCGATGAAGTTGCATTGTATTTGTGCTGCAGGTTGCAGGTTGGAGGTGTATTTAAACACACACTATATGTCTAGCAGCAGCTATTAACATTTCTTTAAATACCCGAGGAATCATATCACTACTGTTGCTGAACATGTGTAGAAATAATCTGCTGGAAGAAAGCCAAAATTCTATTAGAAAAAAGTCAATTTGTAGAGGTTAGGACAGGAGGCTCCTGGAAATGCTGCTCC
>NW_017306291.1:1102233-1102653 GCF_000935625.1 Nanorana parkeri | reverse complement strand
TGAAGCTGTTTAGTAAATGGGTTTATGGGGTAGAAAAAAAAGCAGTGACAAAAAATGTTTACCTTTGAATTGTTATATTTGTATAAAGTAGAAGTGTTTGTGGGTTCAGAGAGAGGAATGACAAGCTGCATAATATGTAACATCCGGTTATATCATTCCCATCCTTACCTCAATTAAACATTCATTATACAATCTCAATCAGCAACGTTTTACTATTAGGATGTGCACAATCACACTAGAAATAGATGTGTATTAGGGACTCCTATAGGACCAGGACGCTGAGAATTCTTTTTACAGGGGGGTCACATTAGCTAAATTTGCAGAACCTTCTTGTTACATTGTAATATTTTAGATTGTAAGCCCTCAGGGGCAGGACCCTCTTAACCATCTTGTCTTGAATTGTATTGTGATTGTAATGTC
>NW_017306291.1:1092273-1100442 GCF_000935625.1 Nanorana parkeri | reverse complement strand
TGGCGCTATATAAATCCTGTATAATAATAATAATAGTTTTAAATATATAACCATATTGCTCACTCCCTTTTAAAAGGCTCTGCCTGTGAAAAATAAAAATTTCTATGCAATTTTCCTAATGATTTTTTTTCCATGTGCATCAAGTGGAAAACAAGCACATTAGGGCCTTGGCAATACAAGGATTTTTCCCAAAGGCTCAGCATGAGCAAGCCCTCTCTCTATAAGACTGGAAGGGATTCCCTCAGTGCTATTCTTCCTTCAAGGGAAATCGCTAGAGATATTCCAAACATATTCCCTAGGAGGAGCCTGGAGTATTAAGCATCAAATACAGACAAACACGTTTCCAATACTCATTAGGAATGGGGGGGAAAAAATCCAACTGCTACCATTTAGCTGTGTTTGTCTTGTGATGTAAAGCTGTGCGCTGGCCTCCAGCCTGAGCAAATGTGTTCAGGGGAACATCTGCAGTGGATCTAGCTCCAGAACATATATGACTTCTTAACCCAAAAATATACATTTCCCAGCTCCTAAATGTCACAGTGGAATCTCCAGTTAAATTAGTTCAAGTCACTAAATACTACCGTCAGAGCTTGGCTTTATTTATTTCTTTTGCTTTTCACTTTTATATGACATTTTCACTTCTCAGAAATGGGACTATTTTTTTTGTTATGTCACAGTAGTGGATGGGATTGATAGAATCATCCATGGGTAACATTAATAAAAATACATTTAAAAATATTATTAATAATAATAATATTGTAATAATATTGTCTCTTCAAGCAGTGCTATAACCTGCAACTGGAAAAATCATCTGGAGTGCATAATATGAACTCGGTGAATTATTTAGAGCATTGAGGCTTGACTCAATTTTTGCAGCAAAGGGATACCATTACACAATGTAAGTGGGTGTAGGCAAAATATAAGTATCTATCTATCTATCTATCTATCTATCTATCTATCTATCTATCTATCTATCTATCTATCTTTCTTTCTATCTATCGTCTGGATGTTTGGGGATCTGCCTGGAGAAACAATAAACAAAAATGGCTGATAAAAGCGTAAATTCCAAACAAATAATTGTAAAGTGACCTTTTATAATCTCCCTGGGATTTTGCTTTTACAATACTAAAAAATTCATCCAGGGATTATAAAATCTGCGGGTTTTTTTTTTCTCCAGAGGGGTATTATGTACTACGGCTGGCCAGGGGTCTTTCGTGTGCTGTTCACTTGTTAAAAATAAGAGTGCTCCCTACCTTTCTGCTCAGTGGCAAAAATATGAAACCATGCATGCTATCTATTAAATTAATTAGCAGGCAATCATAGCACCATGCGATCTGTATGAGGGGCTGCAGAGAGCCGAGCCTGAGCTGACATTGTATATATCCAATGGCTGTGTGTTTTATAGGAAGGACACCAATGAGGCTCCATTCACAATCATAAGGATCTTTATTTTAGCGACGTGACTGTACATTTCAAATCTTGTTGGCTGAAAAAAATGAATTTTCTTTTTAAATAAGGATCCTTTTCCTGCTGAGTTAGCTTCCTAAATTGAGCCCTATTGTCTATTTTAGGGATTTAAATGGTATGGTGCAATAAACAAGACAATGATCTCGATGAACTGACCTGTATTGTAATAGTAACAATAATGAGCATTTAGTAGATATTGCATGGCGCTGTAGCTTTATTCTGCTCATTGTATTGTACAACTGGACGGCACTGAGAGTGGGATGTACCAGGCAGCTTCAGATAAACGTGTAGGGCCCTTATAGGCTCCAATTATTTTTCTTTTACAATCCATTACACAATTACAGAAATGTCAATAGAGGTTCTGGTCATTTCCTGTTTTGTGTGGCACTACAACCTCTAGGGTCTGCTGGGATTTGTAGCTCTACACCAGCTGGGAATGGGACTTCCTGCAGCTCTGCTGATCTGTAAACACGAGCAGTCCCAACAATGGGCACCATTCACTGAATGAATGTCCTTCTATGACGTCATCCAGACCTAATGCCATGGCATTGTACCCCTTCCCACAGCACACACTGCTCTGCTGAGCTCACCAGCACTCCACCCTACTTTAAGGACAATAGACTGTCAGTTTAATGTGGAGAGGTGTAGAAAGAAGCAGGACTGCTGCAAACAGGATGATGGAGGGTGCTCTCTAGCCATGTGTAATAGGAAGAGGATATGGGGGGGAAATTGGCTCAATGAGAAGGCATTTGTGCCGGATTCACAACATCTGTGGCCTCATGCATACACTTCAGTTGAGCCAAGCTCTTTGAAGCGAGGATCATTGCATTAAATTGATGTTATTTGGTACAGAACCCCTCCGATTGCACTAATTCAAAGCACTGGACCGTGAGCTCCATTCATCATCTGAAAAATGCACACACAATTACACAGGATCACAAAAGTTGTGTGCAGGGTATGCATGGAGTTATCCTCCCTCCAACAATGGTCGCCGCACCTTGGTGTCTTCCTTGCCGGAGACTTATCGGGACAGGGGACTCATCCATACTGCAGGGACAGGGGACTCATCCATACTACAGGGACAGGGGACCCATCCATATTACAAGGACCTCATCCATACTGCAGGGACAGGGGACTCATCCATACTACAGAGACAATGGACTCATCCATACTAAAGGGTCTGGGAACTCATCTATGCTATAGGGACAGTGAACTCACAATATAGGTACAGGGGACTCATCCATACTTTTGGTTGGGGAGGGGGGGCTGGGTAATCCATTCTATTTGCACAAGGTATGCTGTAGGTACAGGTGACTCATGTATGCTATAGGCACAGGGGACTCATCCATCCTATAGGTACATGGGACTCATCCATTCTATAGGTACAGAGGACTCATCCATCCTATAGGTACAGAGGACTCATCCATCCTATAGGTACAGAGGACTCATCCATCCTATAGGTACAGGGGACTCATCCATCCTATAGGTACAGGGGACTCATCCATCCTATAGGTACAGGGGACTCATCCATCCTATAGGTACAGGGGACTCATCCATCCTATAGGTACAGGGGACTCATCCATCCTATAGGTACAGAGGACTCATCCATCCTATAGGTACATGGGACTCATCCATCATATAGGTGCATGGGACTCATCCATCCTATAGGTACAGAGGACTCATCCATCCTATAGGTACATGGGACTCATCCATCCTATAGGTGCATGGGACTCATCCATCCTATAGGTACAGGGGACTCATCCATCCTATAGGTACATGGGACTCATCCATCCTATAGGTACAAAGGACTCATCCTCCATACTATAGGTACAGGGGGACTCCTCCTCCATACTAAAGGCACAGGGGACTCCTCCTCTTTACTATAGGCACAGGGGACTCCTCCTCCTCCATACTATAGGCACACGACTCCTCCTCCTCCATACTATAGGCACACGACTCCTCCTACATATTATAGGTACAGGGGACCCCTCCTCCATACTATAGGTACAGGGGACTCCTCCTCCATACTATAGGCACAGGACTACTCCTCCATACTAGAGGCACAGGGGACTCCTCCTCCATACTATAGGAACGGGACTCCTCCTCCATACTATAGGCACAGGGGACTCCTCCTCCATACTATAGGTGCAGGGGCCTCCTCCTCCATACTATAGGTACAGGGGAATCCTCCTCCATACTAGAGGCACAGGGGACTCCTCCTCCATACTATAGGTACAGGGGACTCCTCCATACTATAGGTACAGGGGGACTCCTCTTTCATACTAAAGGCACAGGGGACTCCTCCTCCTTACTATAGGCACAGGGGACCCCTCCTCCATACTACAGGCACACGACTCCTCCTCCTCCATACTATAGGCACACGACTCCTCCTACATATTATAGGTACAGGGGACTCCTCCTCCATACTATAGGTACAGGGGTCTCCTCCTCCATACTAGAGGCACAGGGGACTCCTCCTCCATACTTTAGGTACAGGGCACTCCTCCATACTATAGGTACAGGGGGACTCCTCCTCCATACTATAGGTACAGGGGGACTCCTCCTCCATACTCATACTAAAGGCACAGTGGGACTCCTCCTCCTTACTATAGGCACAGGGGACTCCTCCTCCTTACTATAGGCACAGGGGACCCCTCCTCCATACTACAGGCACACGACTCCTCCTCCTCCATACTATAGGCACACGACTCCTCCTCCATACTATAGGCACACGACTCCTCCTACATATTATAGGTACAGGGGACTCCTCCTCCATACTATAGGTATACTTCTGTACACCGTGACTGCTCATGTTTTTATATTCGGCTCCTGCACGCCTGTAGCAGCATTGCGGAGCCTCCTTCGTCCCCACTCTCCTTATTATGGAGGTTCGGGCTCCTTTGGCTCTGGACTCGCCGAGCTGATAATTCCAATCCACCAAGTGCGGCTCCTGCAGTCCCGTTCAGGGAGAAAGAGGTTAACACACGGTACCGCTCCGCCTGAGTTCAGCAGCTCTGTCATCCAGCGCCAAGCAGCTGGCCTCTCCTTTATCGCCGCTGCTGGAGGTGGGCGGAGCCAGAGAGGGGGAGGGGAGCTCTTAACCCTTTACTGATCTGCGCTGCAATAGTCACTCTCTCTGTTGTTTAGCATAATGGAAGGCAAATGTTGCAATTTAACATATAGATATAAATATAAAATATCAAGTTTTCTCTTTCATGTGTATCAGTTGCAGATTTTTTTTTCTGGTGTCAGCAATGCCAAATCCTTTTTGGATGAGCTGTTTGTGGCTTCTGTTTGTAGAGGGATAAATACCTATGGCACCAACTTTTTATGTTGCATTTTGAAAATAAAAAATGACGCCTGGATCGCGCTTGTTGTGCATCAGTTCCGCTCTACTTTCTGGCTGCGAGCGCCCAGGCGTTGCACTTTGCGGCATACAGACTGGATGATTGGGTGCGTCCAACTAGTGTGCGGACAGAAATACCAGCCATGGATGCAAACTATCTGCATCCAGGGCCAATCAGAGGTCCTAATTGCATGTATTGCATGTAACATCTGTAATTAGGGGTTACATGGGAGCAGTGGAGGTGCCGGGTGTTTGTACAAATCTGGCCGTGCCGCTGCTGGCTGCTCGCGCACAAAAAGTGTGCATGGGACTGGGTTCTCCACCGCCAAGACTCTTGCCAGTGGACGCACGTTGGAATGAGCCCTTAAAGTGTATGCAAGTCAAAATGTTTTGTAGTTTTGAATACAGTAGGAAAGGGTTAAACCCCTGCCAGTTTATTTTTTTCTGTGTACACACGGGGAAATTTCCCTTCTGTTCCTGTCCCAGAGACACAAGGAGAATTAGATGAGCTCAGGTTCTCAACCTGGTACAAACCTGAGCCCCTCCAAACCTGGAATGATTGTGGCCCCACCCATCTTCTGGAATGATTGTGGCCCGACCCATCTTCTGGAATGATTGTGGCCCGACCCATCTTCTGGAATGACTGTGGGCGGCCCATCTCCTGGAATGACTGTGGGCGGCCCATCTCCTGGAATGACTGTGGGCGGCCCATCTCCGGGAATGACTGTGGGCGGCCCATCTCCTGGAATGACTGTTCTTGAACTATGAGCGGGCTGAATAGTGATGCTGTGTGTGGGTATGACCAGTATTGTGTGTACTGTATTGCGTGTGTATTCTGTGTGTATTGCGTGTACTGTATGTGTATTGTGTGTACTGTATGTGTATTGTGTGTGTGCTGTGTGTGTATTATGTGTTGAGTGTGTATGCGTATTAAGTGTTGTGTGTATTAGGCCTCATTCACACTGGGAGCACACGTCCATGCAGCGTGCACACCTGTAAACAGTTGATCCCGGGAGGGAGAGGTGCTGCGTGTGATTGCGCGCAGCAGCCTGTTCTCCTCTATGGGAGGACGCGGCTGTACGGTGTTATCTGTGTCTGATGGATCCTGTCTGCGTCCAAGTGCGGAGCCCACGTACCCGCATAGATGTGAAGTCCGGGTGCCCGTATGACACCGTACAGCTGTGTCCTCCCATAGGGAAGAACAGGCTGCTGCATGCAACCACACACAGCACCTGTCCCTCCCGGGATCGGCAGTTTACAGGCGTGCACGCCGCATGGACATGTATGCCCTTATGTGTTATGTGTGTACTGTGGGTTTTGTGTGTGAGGTCTGCCGTGCGTTGGCTCTGTTCTGAGGTCTGCCGTGCGTTGGCTCTGTTCTGAGGTCTGCCGTGCGTTGGCTCTGTTCTGAGGTCTGCCGTGCGTTGGCTCTGTTCTGATTCTGAGTTCTGCCATGCGTTGGTTCTGATCTGAGGTCTGCAGTGCGCTAGTTCTGATCTGAGGTTTGCAGTGCGTTAGTTCTGGTCTGAGGTCTCCTGTGTGTTGGTTCTAGCCTGAGATTTGCAGTGCGTTGGTTCTGGTCTGAGGTTTGCAGTGCGTTGGTTCTGGTCTGAGGTTTGCTGTATGTTGGTTTTGGTCTGAGTTTGTCGTACGTTGGTTTTGGTCTGAGTTTGTCGTACGTTGGTTTTGTACAGTGATCATTCCTTAACTGTAGAGGATCTTCAGGGGTGGGCAAACTCTGGCTCTGTAACTGTGGTGGCGCTCCAAGACCCATGATGCATTGCAAGACTTTTGCATATACATGACGCCCACAGTCAGATGCATGATGTGTAGTTTTACCACAGCTAAATTAATGAAATTTGCCCACCCCTTGTAATAATACATTGGGTGGATTTTATATGGGCGAAGCCCAAGGGGGCCCCATATTCTCTTATTGCCCGGGGCCCCATATGTTGTCAGTCCGCCCCTGGCTGTGTGTCTCCACAAACTCAGACACAGCAAGGCAAGCCATTCCTCTCCGTCATCCCTTTACCAAGCTAGTAGATAGACAGTTGCTGGAGACTGCTCTGTCCCTTGTGATCTTGTACTGGACAGGAAGTTGAGGGAAACTGAGCTGAGAGAGTTGGAGCCGTTTAACCCCATTCCGGCCAAATGTGTATTTGGGTGATCTGAATTCATTATTGAAAAACGTTTGAGAGTTTAATACTACTTTAACATAAGTCGTACTGCACATTCTGCTGGACTCTTCTGCGCTGTTCCCATAGTAACCCGTTTTACTCTCTTCTTCAGGCTGGCTGGTGAAAGAAAATGGAGGCCCACAAGACACTTTCCCTCACCTATGGATCCTACAGAACCAGAAAAAGACGGCCAATGGAATCCCCTTAGAATTGCCTACAGTTTACAGGAGAGAGTAAGTATATATCACGTATATACACAACCATGACATCACCATTCCGCACTGTACAGGATAATTAGGTGTACGGCGGCGGGCGCAGACATGATGGATCCGGGTCTGTGCACTGTCCATTTGTGAGCGTGCACAGCTTCCGCATCTCCAGAGTTGCATGAGCTGCTGCACGCTTTCACCTACAGCTCTGGGCCCATCAGCAACTGGCCTTACGCCCCATATGGGACTAAACACGCCCCATGTGAATGAGGCACTAAGCTAGGTACACACGGATCAGATTTTGGCTGACTCAGCAGGAATCGGCTGAAATTCGATTACTGGGTGACCAGATCTCCTTGACAGAGATTGATCTAATAAGGGATATGCTGCAAACTCATTGGACTATCGGCGGCGCCTGCCACTGTCAGAATACAATGCATGCAGCAGGAGATTTGTTCATCCACGTGGATGGAGAAATCTGTCAGGAACTCGCCGTGTGTACCCAGCTGGGTATACAGGTATATTTTCTTCTTTCAGGGCCCACTCACACCATGTCCGGAGAAATGCGTGCAGATTTGGTCCGGACATGGTGTGACAGGGCCCTCAGCCTGCGCACTGAACAAAGAAATGATTCCCTCATCAGTGAGCGTTGATTGAGGAATCCCCCACTGTTTCTATTGTTCTCTGACAGTGACCGCTGACAGAATACCCAAATGGAGCTGATTGGCTACAAGCTTCCTTCGGCCGAGAATTTTCCAACCTGCTCCTTCGATCAGCTGACCAACAGGAAGGGTGCCCACAGTAGGGTTGCCACCTTTTCTTCAAGCGAATCCCGTACACTCTAGCCACACGCGGACATTTTCTTGGAAGAATGTGTTGCGGCGTTATTCATATGTAAATAGTGCCACTCATTTATATGTAAACATCACTGTTGAGACTATTTTCAGTGTGTGGGGGGGGGGGGGGGGGC
>NW_017306291.1:1090913-1091994 GCF_000935625.1 Nanorana parkeri | reverse complement strand
TTCATATGTAAATATCACAGTTGAGACTATTTTCAGTGGGGGGGGGTCAGTAGCCCCTATCTTAATTTTGGTTGCCCCTGTCTGTCTGACATCTTGTGTCCGGGTTTCTACTGCCATGAAACCCAGACACAGCATTCCAAACCCGCACTGTCCGGGTGAATCCTGGATGGGTGGCAACCCTAGCCGACAGCGGCACCCATGCAGCACATTTCTGCCAGTTCATCCGGAATGGGCCGAAATTCGTACCATGTATACCGGGCTTTAGTTAGGACTTTTTCAGGTTATATTAGGTTGGAGGGCAAAAGATAAGCTGCTGTACTAAACTGCTGGTCACATGCACTTTTTTTTTTTTTAATCTCTGGGGCCAGGCATCAAACTTGCATGTGGGATTTTTCGATTCTGCCCGGAGCTTGGCATGCCCGGGGAAATGTTTTTTAGATAGTGGCCGCAGCCTAGCGATGGGAATCATGAGATATTTCCACATTAATAAAACTCAATCAATCTATTAGACTGCGTGTTTTTTTTTAAAAAAAAAAAGGGAAAATGATTTCAGTGACACAGATGATCAGACCACCGGTATCCAGGCCGTGATCCTCAGTATGGCCAGCTTTGAACTCTGCAGTTTGTAAGTAAAACCAGATGATGGGTCCGTCTGCCGTCTCTAAATGCTTTCCCACTTTAAATAAAAAGCAGAAAACCCCCTTCAGTTGCAGCGCTGACATTGCACAGCGGAGATTCCCTGTCAGCTGACTCAACTCTCCCTGCATTGCTCAGATCTCTGGTCACATACACGGCTCACATTTTGGTTGCTTCCTGCTGAAGCAGCCGAAATTCAACCAGTGTGAAAACCTGGCGGCACCTCCCGGCTCAACACAAGTCGACATTTGCCAAAGGAGCCGGGTGGAAAACCGTCGGAGGAGCAATGACTGCAGCCAATCAGCTTTATTCACCGAGGCAAGAACAAAAAATTGAGCCCTCGCGTCGTGCGCTCGCCTCCAGAACGCACCGGTTCTTGAATACGAAATAGAATAAAAATGCGTTTTGTGTGACGAAACTAATGAATACGTTTGTAGTTTTAGGT
>NW_017306291.1:1089949-1090861 GCF_000935625.1 Nanorana parkeri | reverse complement strand
CTTTTGGAATAGAAAAGGAAATTGAGGACACACACACACACACACACACACAGAGTCCTCAGTCTAATTTCTGCACCCTCAGCAATGAATGAAAATCTCAGTACAGAGGCTTCCCATTCATTCACAACTGGAGATTTGTAAATATTTACTACCAACCAGTAATGAATGGGGAGAAGCCTCTATACAGATTGCTTCTACATACTGAGAAAGTCATGAGTGAACAGGAAGTGATGTACAGCACTTCCTGTTCATTCATAACTGGGGACACATAGTACTATGTGGCCCCAGTTGATTACAAACACTGGAGTAATCAGCTGATCACTCCAGTGTTTGTGCTGCCATCCTGACAAGCTGCTAAAAAAAAAAGCATCTCAATGTATCCCTATGGTATTTCTGGGTTCTGTTCACACCAGCACAGTCCGTTCCGGACCAGACAAAAAAAAAATACTGCTTGTCTCATTTTCTCTGGTCTGGAATGCACTGGAAACACATACTAACCCATGCAAACGCACTGGACCGCACCTGAAGGCCCATTTTAAGTACAAAATAACCCCACTCCGGAAGTGGCAAACAGCAGTAAAAATGCACTGCACTGAATTTGCAGATATGGTGTAAACAGAGCCAAAAAAAAAGTTATACTCACCTGATTCTCTGAGCTGGCTTGCTCTTAGATCGGTCCTCCGCCTGCTCATCCTCCGCTGCAGCGGTCTAAGGTGAGTCATCACGTTCTAGACATTGTGAGGACACTGAGGGACATACCATTACGGAAGTAGAGGAGGGGACAGTCTGGAGGGAGCACTGCGACAGCCGGCTGGCTCTTTGGATCGGGTGAGTATAACTTTTTTTTTCCTACCTAGACACAAACAGGCAGTTAACCCTTTCAATGCGGGGGGGGGGGGGTGTATTTTTGTT
>NW_017306291.1:1083059-1089107 GCF_000935625.1 Nanorana parkeri | reverse complement strand
GGGGGGGGGGGGGGAATTTATCTGTTCTGCTTTAACATATTCTTGTATAGGATAGTCCATACTCTCAGGGCCACTTTTCTGTTGTGGTAACGCATGTTGGTGCTAGCTCTCTATGTGCCCTGTTCACACTATATTGGTGCTTTGGTGCGCATTATAGGAAGGATGCAGCACGTTTGCATATCACTGCGGCACAACAATGCGTTACAACTCACCACAGAGCCCGGCACAAACTGTCACTTAGGGACATTTTAATAAAGTTAAAAGTAAACAGCGCGATGTAACAACGCATCACGCCCCCTGACACAACGTAGAAACATTATACAGAGCAAAACGCGTAATGGCTGGTGAGAATGGACACTCACTGAAGGAGCAGAGCAGGGGTAGGCAACCTCAGGACTCCAGCTGTTTGAAACTACTCGTCCCATGAGGCATTGCAAGACTGACAGTCCCAGCAATGACTCCCAGAGGCATGATGGGATTTTTAGTTTCACCACAGCTGGAGTGCCAAGGTTGCCTACCCCTGGAGTAGAGCATGTTCATTTTGCAAAGTGAATGAGGTGAACCGATGTAAACATTTACTTTGCAAATCAGGTGCAAAGAAAAACAAATTCCTTCCCCAAAATACAGAAGAACTTGAAACCATTGCCCAGGGCTTTGGTTGGCAACCTTAGCCCTCCAGCTCTGGTGAAACTACAAATCTCATCATGCCTCTACCTCTGGGAGTCATGTCTGTGGCTGTTATAGTCTTGCAACGCCTGATGGGACCTGTAGTTCCACAACAGATGGAGTGCGGAAGTTGCCTACTCTTGCCCTAGGAAGTCATAAAGCTCTGCAAATGCACATGCAACCCTCAATGGAAATTGTCTTTCCTTTTATATGACGATTTAAAAAAAAAGTGCTACGACAAAATTACTAGAGGTGTTTGGAAATGAAAATTTCCAAACCGAAATAAAAAAAAATGTCATGCCGAAACCGAAAATGGCTTTTATTCTTTTTCAGATATATATATATATTTTTTTATAAACTTTTTATTTATTCATTTTTATTAAATATTTTTTACTTTACTTTTAGGGGCCTCAGGGAAATATTAGGGGTCTAAACAGAGTCCTATTTCCCTTTTAAAATAGAAAAAGAGATTGAGGACACAGAGTCCTCAATCTCTTTTCCTGCAGTCCCTGTTATAAATGAACAGTAATCCTCTATACTGAGTGTTCCTGTTCATTCATAACATGAGGACAGAGTATGTTTACTATAACCACAATCATGAATGATCAGGAGGTGATGTAGATCACTTCCCATTTATTCATAATTGAGGATATAGTAACCATACTCTGTCCTCAATTATGAACAAACATTCAGCGATCAATGACTGCTTGTACCTGCTCTCCATCCTGACAAGCTGTCACAGGAAGCCGAGCTCTCCTCCCGCACCACCACACCCAGCCTCCAGTGACAGCAATCTCCGACCCACACACCGCTCTCCATCCTGGTCTGGCTGTCACAGGAGGCTGAGCGAGTGGTATAGGGAGGAGAGCTCCGCCTCCTGTGACAGCGCTGGCTGTCTCCGCCCACACTGCTCTCCTCTGATCTGTGACAGGAGGCTGAGCGGGGAGGAGAGACACCGGCCGCTCGCAGCGCTCTCCTCCTGCAGAGCTTGGGCCTCCTGTGATAGTTTCTCTCCTCCCCGCTGGGACACAGAGCAGCGCCCAGCGGGGAGGAGAGAAAGAACGGATGCACCGCTATATTGGCCAGAAAATGGCACTTTCGGCATTTTGCCAAAAGTGCAATTTTCGGCCGATACGTTTCTGCGGCCGATATATATCGGTGCATCCCTAAAAATGAGTCAAAACTGACCCAAAACTGCCAATAAAAAACATTTAGAAAGATCCCTTGTTTAGGATCAGTGTGAATTCACACCGGATGCGTTGGTGCTGCACTGGCCTTTTTTTTTTTCAGCGCAGCCCCAATGCAAGACAATAAAATTTGCCCTATGGGTGGCCACAATTCGCACCACTGCGTTGCAATGGTGTGCGCTTAAAAATCAATTACACATGCAATACCTTTTTTTCAAAAAATGTAGCGCAGTGAGACGCTCTACAAACGCCTTGTATCATGGTGTGCTCATAGAACTGAATGAAATGTCACTTGTGACATTTCAATAAAGTTCTAAGAAAGAAAGAAAAAAAAGAAAGCAGTGCAATGCATCTTGATGGAGTGTATTAGCATTGTACCAGGCTCACGCACACCAGCCGCTATGCAGTTGAGCGTGTCTACTGGCGTGAACAAGCCCTGAAGGATACTGGAGATGTAATCATATCATGGTCAGGGATGAGCCCAGGTTGGGACTGAACCCTGAGCTCCTCCAGAACATGGAAGGAAGATCCTCCTGTGCTGACCAATCAGCTGCAAGGGGGACGCAGTGATGCCATCAACCTTAGATGACTACATGCCTATATTTGGTCATTGACATTTACCTAATATGTCTATGTGGCCATAGACAGGTAAATGATGTCAGCACAAGCATCCAGCCCCTTTGTTTACATTCAACTGGGGAATGCCCTGCCAACAGCTGATTGGTGGAATTGCCCATATGACTTCCTGTTTGGAGAAGCTCAGGGCTAGACTTAACCCGAGCTCTTCCCTAATCAAGGTGTAGCTGAGTAATCTATGTTTTCAAAGAACAGTCAACCATTCTGACCATATTTAGGGTATAACAAGGTCCCACTCCACACCCTAAAATTCCACCCCCCAACCTTTCTGAATAGTGGGGTTCTTCTCTCCGCAGCACTCTGTATATATTTGAATTCATCATGATCCATTAACAGGATCTGTGAATGGAAGCCTGCAAGTCCCATCTGCCACTGTTCTATCAAAGTTTGTGACTGCGTTAGAATGTGTGACCGGTGACATGGTCACACATTTCAACGTTATCCCGTCCAGTCGTATGGACTACGAATGGGGTGACATCACCTCACTTGTGCTTCTTGGGATCTAGGAGGCCCTCTGTCGTGGTGTTCCATCAAAGATTGTGACTGGGATGGAATGCGAGATCGGTCACGTGGTCACCTGGAACAGCTGATCGGTCCTGAAATGTGAGTGCAATCTCACAACGTCGGGTAGAAGTGACATTTCAGGACCGATCAGCTGTTCAGGGCAGATCGGTTCTCCTGCACATGCTATGCCGATGTGCCCCGGAACAGCTGAGAAAGCGTTGGAATTCTTCACCTTTTGCCGGTCACACATTCCACCGCCGAAAAAGTTGCCGTGATTACGCTAAAATGTGTGACCACGTGACCGGTCTCACATTTCAACCCAGTCACAATCTTTGATAGAACACCACGACAGAGGGCCTCCTAGATCCCAAAAAGCACAAGTGAGGTGGCGTCACCCCATTCGTAGTCCATACATTGCTTCATCCAGCCGCACCAGGATAGGCCCGCATCTCAATACAGACCTGAGGCTGTAGCAAGCGTCTGCAAGACCAGAGCATTGCACCTATGACCCGCTGATCGCAGTTGCAATGCTCTGCGGGCGCCAATGCAATAATCAGACTATCAGGGTTATTCACAGAAGGGTATAGTGTTTGCAGAAGTAAACACTCTAGGCCAAAATAGCTGAACCCGAAAGTGAGCTGAATTGGAGAATTTATCCAAATCAGCTAGTTTGGCCTAGAATCTTCACCAAAGTACTTTTAAAGACTATGGAGGTTCAGAAATATAGATTTGGGGTATCCAGGCAACCAGTTAGAAGTTTTATTTCCGGTTCTGTCCTGCACAAACGCTCCAACCTAGTAGGTTGCTAAAGCCAGGAAATGTTATCGTTAGCACTCTTGCCGCACAGTGTCCGCCTTAAAAGTCTTTTATTCCCTTGCAGTAACTATTATCCCCCCCGTGGCCTTCACTGGCTGTCTGTGGCCCTGTTTCCTCACGCACAGCACGTGTACCGTGCGTGTCTCGCGCGGCCCCTAGCCACACTCAGGAGAGGGAGGAGGGCGGGAAAACAACAAACCAGCCGTCACTCAAAGCCCGCTCCTAACCCTTTCACTGATCACGCCCACTTCAAAGACGCTCTCTCCCCACTTGTCCTGCGTGTACACAACACGAGCTGGCCTGCAGTGGTAGAGAGGTGGCCGCCGGGGGCGCTGTGGGCAGCGCCTGACGCTGTTGACATCGGCGCGCATGCGCCCTCGCTGACTTTTTTTTTTCTTCCTCGTTGTGATCCTGCCCTGGCTGCCTGTCCGGGCAGAGCCCCGGCGACATGAGGCGGCTCGGGTGCCCGTAATGCGGGTGGGCAAGCTGGGCCGGCGGCGCGGGGGGGCCGAGCCTCGGGTGCGGCAGGCGAGTAACCGGTGCGTGTGTTTGTGCTCGATGTCCCGTAGATGGTGTCCGGAGGACTGACAGAAGACGAGAAGCGGACGACTAGTATGAAGGAGATGATCGGAGGCTGCTGCGTGTGCTCTGACGAGAGGGGCTGGGCCGAAAACCCGCTGGTCTACTGCGACGGGCATGGCTGCAATGTGGCGGTGCATCAAGGTAACCCTGAGGTGGGAGGAGGAAAAGAGGGGGCGGGACCGTGCTGGCGGAGGGGGCGGGGCTGTCACCTGGGGGGGAGACACAATCACTGGAGGTCAGCTGCCCTTGGTCATGATTGAGGCCCCCATAGACCTGAGATGATGTCTGACCGATTTTGGTTGGATCTGGTAGTACAGGCCAGGACCACTACACTTCCCTGACTGCTGCTGTTTCTCCAGGGTTGTGCATGCTGATCTGTGCACATGCTATGTTCATAGGCACCCTGGGGGCTCGTTGACACTGTGCTGCTGGGCTGCGTTGCTTTAATGTGGGTGCACTACATCAAAACAAATGGGGCAACGGCCCTCCACCTTTTTAAGCAGCACCCCACAACGTACGTTGTCAGCAAGGCATGTTGCTGACAGACGCGCGCTGCCTTGAGGCCCATTCACGCCATAGTCTCACGCAAGATCTGCACGTTGGGCGCACTGGTGCGTTGCTATTGATTCTCAACCGGCGTGCATGTGTCGTCGCACCACATAGTGGGGGAAGTTCATCAAAACTGGAGCGGTTACCCAGGGCAACCAATCAGCCTCTCTCTTCCGTTTGTTCAGTTACGCTTTCCAAATGAAACAGAGAAGCTGATTGGTTGCTGTGGGCAACTGCTCCAGTTTTGATACGCCACCCTCTAATGTGTAGTCCCGCAGTGAAGCGTGTTGCCATGTGTTGGTAAGATATGTGGCGAATACTCCTACTTGCCCAAATGCTCCGATAGCGGAACTTCTGGTCAGAAGAAGATTTGCTGATTGGCCAGGAAGCAGGCTTTCCAGCCAATCAGCATGTTGCCGGCTTCTTGGCCAATCAAGAAGCCGGGAGGCAGGTCATTACTCACCGCCTGGCTTCCTGTTTCCTGGCTCGATGCTGATTTGCTGGGAAGCCGGTTTCCCAGCCAATCACAATGAAGCTGGCTATACAACATGGAGCCATCTTCCTGGGCAATCAGGAAGCCGGGCGGCATGTCATTAACCCCCACCCGGCTTCCTGAGTGCCTGGGAAGCTGGTTCCATGCCAGCGGAAGCACTGGTATTGGTACTCGTTATCGGTGCATTCTTAGTCTGACTACTTCTCACCACATGGCAATGCACGCTTATGGGTGGCACTGGAAAGCTTTCAAAAAGGTGCGTTGGGGTGCTATAGAGAAGCAATGGCAGTGCGGCGCACCTACCATGTGCTGTGTGATGGCGGATCCCACACATTTTGTGCAGCGCTCTGGTGTGAATGGGCCCCTATGATAGGAGAACGGGAAGCTTTTCCTGATTTTCCAGCATTTTCAAAACATTTTGACATCGTAACCAACCGGCAGTGTACATTGATGTGTGTAAGGAGGGAGATCACAGGCTTAAAGGAGGACTCCACCAATAATGATCAGAAAAGACTGCGGAAGGTTCATATGATGAGTTAATTACATTTCCCTTCTTGTTGTCCTTTACAACATGTCTAACATATAAATAATACCCCAAACAAGTGCAACGGGGGG
>NW_017306291.1:1075886-1082147 GCF_000935625.1 Nanorana parkeri | reverse complement strand
CTTCTCGCGCGCGCTCGCTCCCCCCTTCTCTCGCTCGCTCCCCCCTTCTCTCGCTCGCTCCCCCCCTTCTCGCGCGCGCTCTCCCCCCCCTTCTCGCGCGCTCTTGTACCCGCTCTTCTTCCTGACAGCTGTCCCAGGGGGCGAGGCGGGAGGGGAGGAGAACTCAGTTTCCTCTGATAGCTGACTTCTTCCCGGCACCACCGTTACCCATATCTGTCATAGGAGGCGGTGCGGGAGGAGAGCTCAGCCTCCTTTGACAGCTGTCCCTGCCCACACATGGCCGCTCTCCATCCTGATCTGTCACATGAGGCGGTGCGGGGAGGAGAGACGCCGGCCGCTCACATCGCTCTCCTCCCGCAGCGCTCAACCTCCTGTGACAGTTTCTCTCCTCCCTGCTGGGACACAAAGCAACGCCCAGCCGGGAGGAGAGAAGCCAGGGATGCCCCGCTATTTCGGCCGAAAGATGGCACTTTCGTCATTTTGCCAAAAGTGCCATTTTCGGCCGACATGTTTCGGCAGCTGAAATTTCAGTGCATTCCTAGTTACAATACATAGTGCTATGATACATAGAGCTGTGTGCCAGCTTCACCATGCCTTGTCTTCACTGTACTATGCGCTGCATATTTATGAGCACTTCCAGCCAAAAGGTCCATTTTTCGCGGCGCTGTTTGGATACAAATAACATTTACAGATGTTCTCTTCATTTTTTGGGTCAGGTTCACTTTAATGCAGTTATTCAGTAAAAGGCTTTGGGATGGGTACGTGTTTGGAATGTGCGGAGGTCTGTCGTGTCAGGGAAGGGGCATTGTGCGGTGTCTGACAGCTCGGGGTGGAGGCCTCACTCTGACTTCTTGGTGGTGATTTGTGTTTTTCTGGTCCTGGCAATGTTCTTGTGGGCTATGTGTAGGTCCTCACACATCAGGCCTTTGAACGGGCATGGTCTAGCAGTCCGTGACCTGGCAAGGTTGGCAGTCTGGTGTTCATTCTATGCGTAGGCTCCAGCGGCTCGGTTCCAGGATGTTCTGCAGACCATGTCAATGACATTACTTCACATTGAAGGACAACTTCATCCAAAACTGGAATGTTTGCAGAAATTTCAGATCATCTTTGCAGAAATGTGGACTGTTAGTCTCGGCAACTTGGTAGCAAATCCTCTTCAGAATACTTGGCTCCAGCTATTACACCATATAACCAAAACAACATGCCCCCCCTCCAAATGACTGGGTGGAGATGTTTTCAGTGAAGGGTTCTGATAATGCTACAGCACACAATTGTAGACAGTGGTGCGCTTCTAACTTTGTGGTAATAGTTGGGTGACGGCCATTTTCTGTTCCAGCATAACTGTTCCATGTGCACAAAGCCAGCTCCATAAAGACATGGTGTGATGAGTTCCGTCTTCAGGAAACTTAGAAAGTGTAGGAGCCAGAGGGACAGTGTAATAGCCAGGCAGCAAGCATTTTGTAAACAGTCATCTTTGACAATTGTGCATTTTTATGTTTCACTTAAAGAGGATCTTTACCCTATCTTTGAAATGACAACAAACACACACAGAAATGTTTAGTAATGACAATCTACAAACACATACTTCTAGATAATTTCCGGCTTTGTATTCTCTACATACCTTATTTCTCTTTTCTTCCCCACTCTTCTCACAGTGGCCATGTTAACTAAGGACAGATTAATCCATCTCCCTTTACTTCCTGGAACTCTGGCACACGTGACTAGGGCATGTGACCATGCACATCATCTCAGGGGAGGAAAATGCCTTTTCCTGAGATTACAGATGTAATTTCCCAGATATGCCCTGCTGATGTAACCTTCCCAGGATGCAATGCTTGGGCCTGTTACAACACTAATACCCAAGAGAACCAGGAAGTGGAAAAAATTGAAATTTTTAAGTAAAATAAAAATATGTTTGTTTAATAAATGTAACATGATTTTATATCGGCACGCTGATGTGATTTATAGTGATGGGGTGTAAAAGTCTGCTTTAAAGCCCAACTCTGCTCAGCAGAAAAATGTACCCTTGCGGTGGGGCCTCCCTTCACTTCAAGAGTTAATGCTCATTCAGTCTAAGGCCAGAGGAATAAGCTGTAAGCCCTCGTTCACACCTGAACGTTTTGTAGCGCGTTCTACGCTCGACGAACGCTCTACAAAACGCTCAAAAATATAAATCCCATTGTATTCAATGGTCTCGTTCCCACCTTGGCGTATTTCCGCCCGTCCCTAACGCGCTACAAAACGGCCCACGCCTGAAAAGGTACAGGTACTACTTTGGGCCGTTTTGTTGCGCGTTTCCATTGGGATACAGCCAAGTAGCCTTCGGAAACGCGCGATGGTCGCGCATATGCAATACGCCTAGGTGTGAACGAGACCTAATATAATACTTGCCTCACTGCTTGCTCCGGCAGACTTGCACCATGATGTGCACTCGGTCCTCCAAAGCCACTTCTCTTTCATGCTCTGACTGGCATTTGCTTTTTGATGTCGTCATATACAATGCAGGAGCACCAGTCCTGTACACAAGGACGGCAAAGGACCGCTCACAACCTAAAATGGTGGAAGGAAGAGTAGAGCATTGGAACGAGGAACAAGGTAAATAATGCAGCTTATTCCTGGACTTAAAGGAGAATTTTGCGGTGAGTGATTTTCACTCAGCCTCGTAATCTGAGCCGACCTGTGTCAATGAGACTGTCACAGGTCGGCTCGGTAGATCGGGAAGTGAGCGATCACATACCGGCACTCGCTCACTTCTCGATCTATCCGTGCACAGAGCCGTGACTGTCACTCACAGCTCCCTGCAGGGATTCCCCCCTCCCCTGTCCGATCCTCCGGCGCTGACTGGCAGAATGGACGGGGGAGGGGGTGGGTACAGCTGGCTCTGCCTCTAGATAGGCAGAGCCAGCTGTCACTCATGCAGCTGGGCAGATCCAGACAGAAATGCTGCTGCGTCTCAGTATACCGGGAGCTGTAGCTCGCGGTATACTGAGCTTAGGGTGATGGGAGGACACTAGTTTGTGTCCTCCCGTTACCCTTAGGAGAACTATGGGGAAAAGCCCTGACCCCTTTATTCTCCTTTTAATGAGTGCTTTGGGGCTGCCTTTTTTTTTTGGAACAGTCACAAATTAATGTTTTTATTAACTTTCTTGATAACCCTGCTATCTATGATATCTATCATTGAGCATCTTTAAGGTGTTAACAGGCTGTGAGCCCCTCTTATAATGTTTGCAACTTTTATTGTACCTCCTAATTTTGGTAAAATGATCTCCAGATGGTTATTATACATTTACTGTATGTGTTCTGGTTTCTTTTACTCCTTTGTGGTTCTATTAAACTGTAACAGTGATTGGGAACAAGGTTATGGTAGTTTACTTTGTAAAACCTTTTATTTTCCCTAATTAAATAATAATGGTGACGAGGGAGCATGGAGCCGGCTTTCTGGCTAATCAGGAAGACGGTCGGCGAGTCATTACACGCCACCCGGGTTCCTTATTGGGACTTCGGGTATTGGTATCGTTACTTCGGGTATCGGTACTTGATACCGAAAAACTGGTATTGGTGCATCCCTAGTATATTTAACAGTTAATTGTTAGGTCTTTAATACACTTTAACCCCTTCGTGACCAGTGACGTACAGTGTACGTCACTGGCAGCGGGCCCGTTTAAACAGAATCGACGGCAGGAGACTCCAGACTCGACACCCGTAGCCGCGAGCTGCCGCCAGCTCGTTTCTAGAGGCTGGTAAACGCGGGCCGACACCCCCATCGTGTTTCCCGGGCTCCGTTGCCCCTCCTGCGACCCCGGGACCGGCTTCTCTGGTGTCGGAGGGAAGCTGGGGAGGAGTTCAGCTAACCTCCATTCACTGATCCCCGTACTATGGGGCCGGGAGTGATGCAGATTACATCACTTCTGGTCTCATAGCTGTCAGTACTGGGCTCCTGAAGCCCAGCAATAAGCTATTGAAGTGCCGTCTGCACTTCAATAGCTTATTTAGATCAGAAAGGTATCACCTTTTAAAGAGTACCTGTCACCACCATCTGCTTTCACATGGGGGGCTTGTAAGCCCCCTCTATGTGATAACAATTAAATTAAAGATAAACATTTTTTTTTTTTTATTTTTTATGCGGCGTCTCAGTATACCGCGAGCAACAGCTCGCGGTATACTGCGGCATCTCAGTACAGCTCGTGGTATACTGAGCCTAGTGTGACGGGAGGACGCTAGTTTGTGTCCTCCCATTACCCTAAGGAGAACTATGGGGAAAAGCCTTAACCCCATAGTTCTCCTATAAATAAAATAAATGTAAAAATAATAAAAAATGTTTTTTTAAAGTCCCCTGCCCCCACGAGCCTGCACATCTTCATGTGAACACGCATCGGGTGCGCCTACATATGAAAACGACAATCGCGCTACACATGTTGGGTTTTGCTGCGCACGCCAGAGTGAGAGCAATAATTCTAGGGCCAATATGTGTGGATTATAACTTGTAAACAAAAAAATGACGAACAAAAAAAAAGGCCTCAGTCATGAAGGGGTTAAATATTATCAATACAAACATAGGAGGTGGTTGATTTGGTGTGAAATTGCCAAATTGCTAGCAAAATAGAGAAAAAAAACTGCGATATAAGAGCGTCTTTTTATTGATGCAAGCTTATCATTTCACAAAGTAAACATTTCGGGGCTGCATAGGATCCCATCATCAAGCAAACATCACACTGTCTGATGAAGAGACCCTGCGTGTCCCTGAAACATTGTTTGCCTTGTGATATGATTGACTTGCGCCAATAAAAGTTATGTCACAGTAGGAGTGCCGGTGACTTGTTTCTCTATTTGCTGGTGATTTGCGGCGCCATCCGCTTGTCACTGCAGCCCCCAGTATGTATCCTGGGATCTAATGGTCAGAAGTGCGATGGGACAATTGCTAAATCGCTGGCACAGACAATTGGAACGATGAGGAATTCCTTGATTTGAAAGCTGCCGGATCATTAGATAGGAAGATGGCGGTTGGCGGCGTATATCCCTGATGTGAGGGAGATTCGGGGCTCAGTAACAAAGTGATGTCAGATGGGAGAGGGACACAAAGGAGTCTTTTCTGATGAATAGAGGACATCTTGCTGTATCTGCTCTTGGGTAGAACTTGAGCTGTAAATAGTCTGAACACGTGTATACGTCAGGTATAGGAGCCGTGGTTACTTTTTATTTGGACCGGTGTTCTTCTTTAACTGTCATTTACATGTTTGGAGTTCTCTTCTTTTCTTAGTTGAAGCTTGGATCTGCCAGACGGCGGAATGAAAGCCGGTGATGTCCCTTGTGGATTAACATTCCCCGCAGACATTGTCACCCTCTGGATTGTTAATAGTAAACTCGGCTGTGTAACCTCTGTCCTGTATACATATGTATGAATCGCATTATAATGGATGTAGCTTTGCTTTAAAGGCAGAGGCTATTGAATAAATGAGGCCCCGAGGAATGGCAGCAGCCACTGTTTTATCTTCCTCAGCTTATATTCATGATTGTTAGTGTCACTTCTTCTTTTGCTTGTCATTCTGTGAAACAGGTGACTGTGTGCATTGTACTACGGGCCGTAATGGTAAAAATAAATATTTTAGCAGCGAGGGATAATTTTGCGGGTTCAGCTGTTCACGGTTTGCAGACAGGCTTCTAATATTGCATGAACGGTGATCCAACGTGCGGCCCGGGGGCCAAGACCTGGCTAGCCGCCTTTTTACATTTTTTTTTTTTCTGGATTATGGACAGTCCAGCTTTGCCAGTACTCCAGTCTTCTAAGTAGATGTGCCCATAGCTTGTGTTGTGTGTGACGGTATCTCTGATTGTTGGTTTCTTCCACTGGCATAGCTCTGCAGGGAGACATCTTTCTGACCGGGCCTCCCCAGCCATCCCAAGGCTCCATTGTGTGACCAGCAATGTTGCTTCCAGAGCCAAAGCATGCTTTGGCATACGGGTCCTCAGAGGAACAGCTTTGAAGCAAATTGGATTACTGCTCTGAGGCAGCAGCAATATCCCCTCCAGGCCACCAATGGTATGAGAACAGGGCTGTCTCTTAAAAAGGTGCTTCACCCTCATCTTAAAAATGACAACAAAGGCACCCTTAGAGATGTTTAGTAATGGCAATCTACGAATGGATAATTGCCAGCATTTTATTCTTTACATACCTTCTTTTTCTGCTCACAGTGGCCATTTTTATTAAGGGCAGATGAATCCATCTACCTTTTACTTCCTGGAATCTGGGTCTGCCTCCTGATG
>NW_017306291.1:1064759-1075844 GCF_000935625.1 Nanorana parkeri | reverse complement strand
ACCCCCAGAGCTTGCAAGAGATAGAAATGAGATGTCCCAGGAAGAAACTAGTGATGTTACCTTTTCAGGAGGTATCTTTGAGGCCAGGGCTACATCACCAGTGCCGCACTCAACCAGGAAGTGGAAAAACAGTAGTTGTAAGTAAAAGCAATCTATGGTTAACAAATGGATGTAAGGTGAAGTCCTATCCGCACTCAATATGAAAACAGTTTTTTTTTTTAGTGAAATGGGGTTAAGGTTCACTTTAAAGTGACCCTGTCGCTGGAGAACAGGCGTTTAGAAGAGACAAGAGGGCCACTGCAAAAATCTTATTAACCAGTACTATTATTTCAACATCAGAATTCAAGGTAAAAAATCCACTGCGTTTCAGGGGTTTGCATAGTGCCCCCTTAATCGGGATTTGAAAAAATGGCAGACTCGGAGGGGTATGGAGTGTGCTGGAGTAATGTTTTATGCCCGGTACAGACTTCCGCGATCCGGGATCACACGGTCCTGCACAATGCAGGCAGCGATTGCCGCGCGGCCCCATTGATTTCAATGGGGTGACATCCGCGCGGCAATCACAGAAAAAAGGTACATATACCCTTTTTTGTGATGCACAGCGCGCGGCTGTTTAAGCTGCAATCATGTTCGGAAGCACGGGTGGAATCGCGGTGGGAAACCGCGCGATCCACCTGGCGCGACTGGGGTGCTATTAGAAAATAATGGCACCCACAGCGTGATCGGTTCACACCTTGGCGACTCCTGACGGCGCTGCAATCCGCGTGGAATCGTGCACGATAGCGCGGTGAGGTGTCGCCTACGTGTGCACCGACCCTTATAGATGGTTTTATCAGCTGTTTGTGGAGGAGCACAATGGCTGCTGGCCTCCTAAAAATGATTTTTGTTACCTGGCTGTGTCCCAGACCCAGAACAAGCATGCTGTAAATGTTTCAGGAGTGCACCGTTCCTCACTTCTATACTTGTTCCAGGTAAATGACGCCAAAAACATTGAAGCCAAAGCATCCACATAAAAGTGAGGAGAAAAGCAATATAAGAAGCAATGATATGCCGTGGCAGCCTCTGTCTCATGACAGGTTTTCTCACACCGGATCCATGCAACTGACTTACAATACCGTGCAACGCATGTAACGTGTGTTACCAGTGTGGTAGATGCATTGCTTTGCCATCCATTTGAAAGGCACTCCAAATGCACCTCCCGTCTGCAGTGTGATCGATCATACCACAACGTGCGGTACTGTAATATCATGGATTGCAGTACAGTTAGAAAAAACTAGTGCATATGAATGTTCATAGGAAAAATCTCATCCGAACACTTGATAATCAGAGACTTGTAGAACGTGGTTTGAATTTTGGTTTGATTTCAACATTCAAGTTTGGAATGAATGGAATGTCCGAAGCAAAATACGCATTCACTGTTAGAATTTCGTGTGCTAGAGAGAAATTTTCATTTTTCCCCCCTCTTTTTGTTATTACAATTGATAATGATCATTTATTTGACCCCATTAACTATTAGAAAACTAAAATGAACATTCAGAAAACAAATCATTTTGACCCAGATTCTACTGGTGTAGTGTATGGCTGGGTTTATCATGGACAAGATTATGAGACTTCTGGCTTTCAACCCTAACCCTAGTGTTAGAATTTTAGGCGATCCCTGAAAATGGATCTCTTCAGAGAAGCTTATCCCACCTCTACCTACAGCCAGCCATACACGGGTAGACTATTTAGAACATTCAAGAGATCAGGCATCTCTAGATTGGGCGTCCCTCCCCCTGCAACCGCCTCCACCGCTGTCACTGCTATTGCGGGTCCCGAGATCCGTGCGGCCTGGACCGGCACGGCTGCTCTGTCACAGGAGAGAAGCTCTGTAGCTGGAGAGAAGCCGGTGAAGCAGATCTCTGCAGCATCAGCTACTTTGGGGGTCGCTAGGTGACATTAGGGGTCCTAGAGACCCCTGATGTCTCCATAAAGGGGACCTGTCTGTGTAAATTGGCTATCACATAGGGGGCTTCTTAGCCCCCCATGTGATAGCAATAAAGTTATGTGAAAACATTTTTTTCTTTGTAAAAATGAAAGTTAAATATAGTAAAGTCAAATTTAAAAAAAATAGTCACCTGCCCCCACATACAAACATGCGTCGGGTGCACCTACGTGTGAAAATGGTGATTGTGCCACACATGTTACATATCACAGCGAAAGTCAGAGTGAGGGCAATAATTTTAGGGCCACTAATCTCTATTACCACTAAACTGATGAGCAGTAAAAGCTTTTAAAGCGTCGCCTATGGGAAATTTTGGGTATGGTATTTTGTAGTGATTTTGCGGGCGCACACAATTTTAAAGTTTGACATGTTTGGTGTCTATTTACCCGATGTGACCCCGTCTTTTATATTTTACCAAAAATATGGGTAAGAATAAATGTTATTCCCTACGTGTTTAACATAACGTAGGGAAAACAGTTTTTATTTACGGTACTTTTTTCATTATATAGTAAAAAAATAACCCCCCCCCAGTGGTGATTATATACCACCAAAAGAAAGCTCTATCTGTCCCAAAAAAATGTTAAAGGAGAACTATGAGGTGAGTGTTTTCACTCACCTCATAGTTCTAGCCGACCTGTGACAATGAGACTGTCACAGGTCGGCTCAGTAGATCTGGAGGTGAGCGAACACATACCGGCGTTCGCTCGCCTCTCAATCCTGTCACAGCTCTCTGCCATGACAGGGGAGGGGCTGGATTCCCCCCTCCCCGCTCCGATCTTCCAGCGCTGACTGGCGGATCGGACGGGGGAGGGGCGGGTACAGCTGGCTCTGCCTCTAAATAGGCAGAGCCAGCTGTCACTCACGCAGCTGGGCGGATCCCGGCACAATTGTCGGGATCCGCTTCAGCTGCGGCGTCTCAGTATACCGCGAGCTACAGCTCACGGTATACTGAGCCTAGGGTGACGGGAGGACGCTAGTTTGTGTCCTCCCGTTACCCTAAGGAGAACTATGGGGAAAAGCCTTAACCCCATAGTTCTCCTTTAACATAAATTGCAAGGCTATAGTCCGGTCATGCTGACTGGTGAAATTTTTGACTGACTCGTGAGACACCCTACATTTTTTTCCAGCCCTGTGCATCATGTTCATCAGCCTATGAGGTTGTAGTGGTTGTGTAGATTTCCCAAGCTGGACTTTCCATTTTTATTTCCTCTTGTCAATATGGTGGATAACGGTCATCAATTTGTCCCCATTGACTAATGGAAACTCAAACGAACGTTCCAAAAACAAAATTTTTCAAATAAAATGTTACTGGTGTATACTTTCTCCATCAAATCATCTGCACACCGTTATTACCTTTTGGCATCACTTGTCCTCCCTTTTAGATTTTAAGTTGTCACAGATGCGGCCTTCCTGCCCCTCCTGGATTGATTTAGTATTGTGATTTGTAATGGCTCCCTTGATATTGTAGAGCGCTGCGCTAACTGTTGGCGCTCTATAAATCCTGTATAATATTATTATTAATTAGGTATATCTGCTTTGCACCGTACAATAGGCACACAGCTATACTAATATAAAAATTAATCCTTTTAGAAGTGATGGATCATTTTATAGGTTCAGTTATATTTGCAGATGGGCTTTTAGTAATACTTTTGTAGTATTTCAAGTATTAAAATTAAACATTTACTACTATTTTGGCTTTTATTACTACTGAATAATGTCATAGGTTGTGTTCTGTTTGTAGGCTGGCTTGATGCACTAACATTACACCCGGTTACCCCCAGCTATGGTCAGGTCCAGAAAAACTAATGCCGGATTGCCAGATCGGGGGTAATGTAAACGCACTCATGTTGCTTGACATTTGACTTCCCGTAGACCGACGTTGGGTCTGGCAGTTTTGGTTCTTGCGATGGCTGAAAAAACTGTACAGGCATGGATGTTACAGCAGCATCCAATCTGTGCTTCTCTAATCACCAGGGGATCCCCTCCTGATCAGCCCCTAAAAATGTTCAATTCGCAAACACAAAGTCATCAGGTTGTTGTGTTTTAAAAAAAATATATATTTATATTTAATATCACTTGTTCCTAGGCAGCCTGGCCTCCTGATTGGCTAGGAACAAGTGTAGTTGGCTTCCTAGACAATCAAAAAGCCGGGAGGCAGGGCATAACCCACTGCCCGGCTTCCTGATTGGAAATGAAGCCGGCGTCATGCTCCCTCGGCACTGCCGGTGGTCTATCGAAAGCTCCAACTTGTTGAAAGTCTCCAACTATCTCACTGCCGGGTACTTGTAAGTTGGAGATTTCAACCAGACAGCGATATACTGCAAAACACAATGACTGACTTAGCTCTGTACAGCTGCATTTTAGCAATATTCAGCAGGTGGCAAACTCGGAGTATTCTGAAAACGCTATGTGCGCATGCGCACCCCAGCTGCACAGAGCTCCAGTCTTTCTGAGCACCGGAAGTGAGGTAGTTGGATATTTCGATGAGTTGGAGCTTTCGGTAGAACACCGGTCAGGGGGAGGTCTCCTTCTGACTTGAAGTTCCGGTATCAGTGGTAAGTACCGGAGCAGTTGGGCGAGTACGAGTACTCGCCGAAATATTCAGTATCTGCACCGATACTAGTATCGGTATCAGTGCATCCCTAATACATACAATAAACATTTTAGTTGCTGGAAGACCTATTTCCTCAAAAAGTCTTTTATTTTATCACCCCCTCAGACGTTCCCCTTTTCCTTCTCCTCCATAGACAATCATTGAAATGTTCAGTTATCGCCAACGTGAAGCTGGTGTTATTTTAGGGGTGATGACTAGTGCAGTAATCTTTGTGATGTGACTTTACATTGATTATTTTTTTCATAAGGCCTCATTCACACTGCCGCGCATATGCGCGTATTGTACCATATGCAGCATATGCAACTTTTCTAGCATATACGCAATATACAATTTGCTCTTGCGTTGTGTGTGAACGAGGCCCAAGGGCCAATAAAATAACAGTGTTCTAATAGCACTAAGAGTGTTAATAAACCTTTACATAGGGAGCAGGCTGGATAAGGCATATGCTCCATCTTTGTGAATTGACATTTAAAGTGCAGTTGAAGCCAAAACCTTTTTTTTTTTTTTCTGTTTTGGATGGAGTGGAGAGGAATTAGAACCTCTGTCCCCATTAGCTTCCCTCTTTCTTTGTCCCTGTGACCGTTAAAGTTGCTTAAAGTGAAAAAAAATTCCAAAACTTTGAGTGGCCACCAGAACAGGAATAGACAGGAAATATTCCAATGGGGACACTAGTTCTGGCGACTCGGCTGGCCACTATGGATTTACTTTGTAGGGATTTACTCTCACTTCCTGTTGAGAGTATTTATTCAGAATGGAAAGACACATTGAAGGGAATTGAACAAAACTGGAGCAGAGAAAATCTGGAGCAGCTGTGTATGGCAACCAATCTTCTCTTCTTATTTTCAAATCTTACCTGAGCAAACTGAAGAGAGAAGCCGATTGGTTACCATGGGCAACTACTTCAGATTTTACCTGCTCCAGTTTTGATAAATTCCCCCATTTAAATTTATGAATGTATATAGTACTTGGGGCAGATGAAAACAGCTTTGTGAACTAAGACTGATGTCACACGGGCGACAAAATTGCTGGTGTCATAATCACCAGGAGGCTGCTTGTCTGTGCCCATGGAATCGCTCCTTCGTTGGCCCCAGACGCTGCTGAATCCCTAAGGTCTCGTTCACACCTAGGCGTATTGCATATGCGCGTCTGTCGCACGTTTTTTACCGCGATTCGTGGTAAAAAAAAGTTGCGCGACCGTCGCACGTTTCCGAAGGCTACTTGGCTGTATCCCAATGGAAACGCACAACAAAACGGCCCAAAGTAGTACCTGTACCTTTTCAGGCGTGGGCCGTTTTGTAGCGCGTTTAGGACGGGCGGAAATACGCCAAGGTGGGAACGAGACCATTGAATACAATGGGATTTATATTTTTGAGCGTTTGTCGAGCGTAGAACGCGCTACAAAACGTTCAGGTGTGAACGAGGGCTAACTGTTTGTGATTGGGGAGACCTCAAAAATCGGGTGTATCGGCAGCCCATTTCTAACGAATGTGCTGCCCTAATGTAACGCTCATCAACAAATCCCTAAAGCCTGGTTCACACTGAGCGCTTTGTAGTGCTTTTTCTACCCTAAAAAGCGCTCAAAAAATACGCACCACCAAAAAATCCCATTTATTTCTATGGCCCTGTTCACATCTGAGCGTTTTGTCGCAAGAAAGCAAAACGCCTGACGCTGGAAAAAGTACAGGAGCTTTTTTTTCTGGCATATTACAGCTCGTTTTGGCCCCATAGACTCAATAGGAAACGCTTGAAAACGCCCGTTTGCTGTGTTTTTGCACGTTTTTACGTGGGTTTGCCCATTAACGTCAGTGAGCTACAACCTGCTCGCTAAAACGCCTGATGTGCATGAAAATGCCCAAGAGTCGTGTATCAAAAACGCTGTCGCCTAGGTGAGAACCCAGCCTAAGGCCCCGTTTACACCGGGGAGCTTTGGTCGCTCGGATTTATCCGTGCTGAACCACCGGACATCCCCATACATTCCTATGGGAACCATTGACGCAACCGTGCGACTCCGCACGATTCGAACCGCCCACTGCCCAAAATGCTCCCTGAGCTACTTTGTTTTCCGCTGATCAGCGTGTTTTTCATATAGATTTCAATGGAAACACGCTGATCAGCGCATCTTTGGGCAGTTTTAATTGAGATTAAAAATGCCCAAAAACGCCCTTTCAAAAATCACGCTGAAACGCTTCCGCCTTGGTGTGATTGGGGCCTAAAGTGGTAATCAGCTCTGACCGATGCTCAGCCATTTGATTCTTATATATTTGGTACACTAAAGCTGCCCACATGATGCATTTACCTCCATAAAGCCCCGTTTCGGGCAGCTCCCGGGAAGGACAGGTTCTGCGTGTGATTAGTACGCAGCCCCTGTCTTTCCCTATGGGCGTACGCGGCCATACGTCCGTGCGGGTGTCCGTACTCGTACGCTGACAGGATGGACACTGTCTGCGTCCGAGCCAGGACACCAGCACCCGTACGGACCTGCACTTAAGGTGAGCGTAGGGGGGCGTACGGCTGCATACTCCCATAGAGGAGGACAGGGGCTGCGTACTAATCACACACAGAACCTGCCCTTCCCGGCAGCTGCCCCATATGGTCGTGCACACAGCACGGAGCTGTACGTCCCGTCCTTTCCTCGTGTGAATGAGGCCTTAATGTTTTGAACCGACTCCTTCAACAGAAGTCAATTGAAAATTTGACTTTTGTCAAATGGAGTGGTGCCGACTGGGCACACGCTGGTCAAATTTTGGCCGAGCCAGTAGCCTGTGGCCGGAATTGGACCAGTGCATGGGCCTGCGAGTGTTCTATGGGCAACTGGAATGCACATCTCCTCCTTGCAGTGCTTTTTTTTTTCTCTTCTACATTAGTACGTATCCCAGTATTGTTTTATCAAAAGACAGAAAGCTCCTTCCTAAATTCTTTGGCTGCAAAGTGGGTGGAAGGGTTAAGGGATTCCTCCGTGGCTGCTCTCAGCAGACATCCCTCCCCCATTCACATTACCTGGCAGAGATTATGCCGCTGCCTTCTGGCAGCCAGACAGCTGCTTTGTTGTGCTGGGTGCCTGGCCTGAGTTGTATGAAGGCAGAGGAATGACAGGGAGGTGCGATAAGTCTCGGCGCCCCTCCTCTCCGCACGGCAGTCCTGTGTGTGTCCTTTTCTTGTGTGGGAAGATTTGGCTACAGCTGCCGGTGATTCTGCCTCTGGAGCACACGTCCAGGCTGGAAAGCTGCGATTGGAGTTTTCCGTTTTATATTGCATGTAGTAAAAAATACCCGTGCGTTTATTTGCTGGTGATCTGCCAGCTAGGATATTGAGCAGGATGAGGAAGGAGCATCAGAACTGTGCAGGATAAGTAGGAGCTCTGCTGACACAAGGTGAAGGTGGATGGGACCTGTGATTGTGTAGCAGACCTCTCTTTGTATTAAATAAAACACTCTCTTGGTATGTGTGCGATCCAATCGTATTCGTTTGCAATGTGCTCTGTGCTAACATCTTTTATACTAACTTTGCGTGTTTGTCTCACAGCTTGTTATGGCATCGTGCAAGTGCCAACCGGGCCGTGGTTTTGTCGAAAATGTGAATCTCAGGAAAGAGCAGCCAGAGTGGTGAGTCCTATGATAGTTGCTGTTGCGGTCCGCCATCTTTCATTAACAAGCCGTTACCGTAGACTGTTTGGGATACATTTGAGAAGCTTTTTTTTAATGCAGTTTAAATGGGAAAGTGCGCACCAATATACCAAAAATCATGCATGCGTTATCTCAGCAAGGTCCGTCCGGTGTGAACGAGGACTATTAACTCAGTCCAGGAAATTGCACTCTGGTGTGACTGAGTAACAGTTATTCCTCGTATTGTAGGTAGCACCTATCTCACAGAACTTTGTAGAACGCCTCGGGGGAGCTTACAGTCTTAATGTTTGTATCATCGTAGTAGAAGGTGCGCACAGTCACCAGCATTACAGCCAGAACGCATGGAACAGCAGTTTGCTGTGTCTGAGAAAACTAGCGTACACAGAACATACAGTTCTCATGTAGAGTAAACCCTGTTGGTGCTTGAACCCAGTGCCTGATTGCTGTTTATAACCTGTGTTGTCCCATGATGCCTATGCAAGTTTAGCCTAAAACCCATTAGCCCAGCCCCCTAATCTTACTAAGACCCCTCCCCCCTCCATGCATCCAGACAGGTGGCCACCTCTGGTGTTTATAACTTTGGGCCTGAAATCTTCTATGGTACCAGCAGAACCCCCCCATGGACTTGAATAGGAACGTACTGCAATGCCAGATATGTTATAGGTATGCACTCATTCAGGTCTATGGGAATTACTATGGGAACAGCTAGCACTGGAGAAGATTGCATGCTTGACAATGTAAATGCCAGAGGAGGCCACCACTGTCTTAGAGAGGCAAGTAAGAACGTGGGTGTAGGCTGGGGATTCTAGATTGGATTTGATTAGATCAGGGGTGGGCAACTCCGGCCCTCCAGCTGTTGTGGAACTACAAGTCCCATGGGATATTGCAAGACTGACAAGATACAGGCATGACTACCAGAGGCAGAGGCATGTGTGGATTTGTATTTAAAGCACAGATGGAGGGCCGGTGTTGCCAATCCCTGGGTTAGATGGATGGATGGGGAGGGTGGGCTAATGTGTTCAGGTTGGAAGTGAACTTACCCTTTAATCCTTTCGCTGACATGTGGGGCAGCAGGCCCCTTTAAACAGACTCCCAGCAGCTATAGCTGCCATACGTGCCATGGTGCTGCACATGTTATCAGCTATGACACCGGCCATTTGAGGGCTTGAAAAGATTGTGACATAAGCACAATGGCACTGTGACCGTTGTCACCAGAGGCATGCCCTAAATGTAACATACGCTGCCCATGTGCTGGTAGGCATGATGTAAATGAACACACTGCAGAAAATTAATATTGGTATGTTTAATACGGATTTATTAAACATTTCTAACCTGAGCTTTCTTTTGGGTAACCATTGAAGGGGGTGGGATAAGTTCTGATTTAAGAGCTTTTTCGAGGGTATGTGTGAATGAAGTCTTTGATGAAAGCTGCCACGCTGGGACTCGCTAACCACATTTCTGGGGACAGCAAAAGTAAACCTTTTCATGTTCATCGCGGGTTATGCCACTTCTCTAGAATGTGCATGCAACCAGGGATTCAGAGAATGGCAACTTCTATCCAAGGGTCCTCACGCACGTATTGAATATATGCTCTGACTTGTGAAGTGTCCTACCAGAAACATTCATTTGCTTGCAGCTATTGGGGCAGTCATCAGCTGTCTAAGCAATGAAAACTATGCAGATTCTCATAGATGGAGCTGTACCTGGTTTCTGTATGGCAAAAGGCACATTTTGTAAACCCGGGCAGGGCACTCCTTACCATCTTGTCTTGAATTGTATTGTGATTGTAATGTCTTCCTTATATTGTAAAGCGCTGCACAAACTGTTGGCGCTATATCCATTCTGTATACAGTAATAATAATAAAAAAACCTTTACACACAATGGACCACTATAGATAATACTGTTTGCAAAGAGTAGTATTTAGCTACCCTGACTGCTAATAACGACTTTGCCAAAAAAAGTTTTAAGGTGGAGTTGCCTTTTAAAATATCGGTGCAGCATCAGAGGAGTGGTATGTGCTATTGCCTCCTCTGCTGTAGGAAGGGGTGCAGCCATATTGATTTCTGGCTTCATGTTGTGGGGAAAGCTTCCTGTAGTACTGGATTGGAGCTGAGCTCCTTCCTCACACTGCCTATATCTTTTGTCTGGATCTGGCGATCTGCTGCATTGGGGGTTTATGAGACCTATGCTGGTTGCATGAGTAGAGCTATCAATGGCTGTAGTTCACCATCTGCTTTGTACAGTATCATCTATTTGGGGCCTGCTAGTCCTGTAAAAAGGCCTCATCATAGTAGCACTATGAGCTGCCTGGTGTGAAACAAAATGGAGACCAGGGTCATGTGACTTTCTCTAGTAATTTTTCTTTGCAAGTTACCTTCCTTTTTTTCACCTGGTCCTCACAGTTCTACCCGTCACACCTTTCTCATCCTAACCTCCCAGCACTGCCAACAGTAACCAGAAGTGCCCGGAGTTTAATCTGAACCGTACAGACCCCCCCCAGTCACATACCTATGCAGCATATTAACATATCCTTATTCTTGTATAGGAAAGAGGTGATTAGAATATTTGTATGTTTGTATCGAATTGAGCTAAATGCATATAATTAAATTTCTTCTTGTGTTTTCCTCCTCAGAGATGTGAATTATGTCCCCATAAGGATGGCGCTCTAAAGCGTACTGATAATGGGGGTAAGTGCAGCTTTTACTTGTTGATTTATCATATGCACTGTATGTTGCTTGTAAGGGATGCATTAAGTTTGGTTTAGATATTGCCGTATAACATGTCAGTTGATCATAAATCAAAGGCAGATTCTTGTTCTCTTTATTCCCCCCCCCCCCCACTATTTTGCTTATATAAAAGCGAA
>NW_017306291.1:1035492-1064718 GCF_000935625.1 Nanorana parkeri | reverse complement strand
CCCATAGTCTATTTATAATAAAGCAGATATTCACTCTAAACCCGGCGTGCGTGTACCAATATGGAACTGTAATTAAAGTGGAACCGTGCTCTCTTCCCTTCAGCGATGCAATGTCCACGAGCGCTCTTGCCTCGTGCAGTCGTCTTCTGGATCTTTGGTCATCTTGATTGGCCGTGCTGAGATGATGCATCTCAGACACATGCACAGGAGTTCATTTATCTCAGCAAATGCTGAAACTGTACACTGAGCTGCGCATGCGCAACTCTGTGTACATTGTCAATGAGAAGGTGAACAGGCAGGTAAGACTCCTTATTGCAGAAGAGGCATGCTATGTCTGGTGGCCCTTTCTTAATTATTACCTGAAGTTTCACGTTAAGGTTTTAGTGAATTTCGGAAATGTTAGGCTTGTAGTCTTTTAATCCTCCATACTGTGCGTATGTTTCCATGGCAACACTAGCTGTTCAGCCTGTGGAGCAGTGAGCTTTAGAGAGCCAAACTGTCATTCAGCACCATAGCACAGAAGGGGTTGATGTAGAAGACTGGTAATAGGATAATGTCTTGTTGCTCGTAGCAGCCAGTACGTTTCCATATGTCATTCATTCAGGTCTGCTATTAAAATTATACAGAGATCCTGAATGGATGCGTACAAAACGGGGCAATCAACATAATAGATGGCACAAAAAAAACAAATTGTGCAAAAAACACACAGATAGGATAGGGCAACAGATCCTATGTCCCGGGATATCCGGACACCAAAAAAGGCTCAGGAAAGGTAGGGGGGCAAAAGTGATATTGGATGAAGCATGGTGGGTTTGTGTATGTCCCTGGCTTCCTATGTGACTTGTATACTCCAAGAATGAGGTCTCCCCTATGTCATTCCCAGCTCTGCTCCTGTCTTTGTGGAAGTTCTGGGAGATTTAATTTAACTTTCTGTGTTTCAGTATCAAATGAATACAAATATTTCAGGCAGGCCTGCCAAATCAAGTGTAGCAATCACAGGCATAAGGCTGAGTCCTTATCAAAAGACCGGCCAAAGCCACACCAGGACGTCTGCAGAGGCAGTGTTGGGGTCAAGAGGCAGGCCAAGGCCACAACAGGAAGACTGCAGAGGCAGTGTTGGGGTCAAGAGGCAGGCCAAGGCCACACCAGGAAGTCTGCAGAGGCAGTGCTGAGGTGAAGAGGCAGGCCAAGGCCACAATAGGACGTCTGCAGAGGCAGTTTTGGGGTCAAGAGGCAGGCCAAGGTCACAGAAGAGTCGGAATTAGCCGAGTCAGCAATTGGTGGGAAAACCAAGATGAAGTCAGAAGCATGCGGGGCCACTACAAGAGATCAGAGCAGAGATGGGTCCAGGGGCAAAATGAGTTAGCCGCAGGTAAGCAGCTCACAGGGGCTGGTAGAGGTTAGGGTCACAGGGTAACAGCTGAAGACCATCCAGTGACTTCCTAGCTTGGCTCTGTTGCTTAAATAGGCAATCTGGCACCAAACCTGGAAATGTGTGCTTGTCTTTTCACCTGCGTGCTCTTGGGGATTAGCGTGTTCGCGTAAATTAGAATGCTCTGCAGAAATGTGGGTGCACATGCATCTGGTTGGAAATTACCCTGGACCCGTGCATTGGAGCAAGTGAAGGTCCTCTTCTGATGACGTCCTGACTCTATGGTTGTCCTATTGGTATTGCTATCCAATAGTATTAATGGTGTTGGCACAGGTTGTCTGGTTGCCGGGCCGGCAGCTTCTACACCCCTGAGGATTTCCATAGTTTCCTTGGTTTGTAGTGTATATCAGGAGATCTAAGATTGAAGCACCACACCAATGGATTCATTGTCCAGACACTATTTTATTCCAGTATAGTATCAAGTAGAATGGAAAACCATTAAGTTTCAGATGTTCAAAAATGCCCCTTCAATATTGAATTGAGGGTAAAATGTGAATTGTATTTTCCCCAGTGTGATATCAGGTACATGTCTTGTTAGCAGCTAGTTTGGCACGTAAAATTTACATATCGTATGGGAATATTTGGTTTGTCTGGCCATATAAGGTCTCTTTAAAGCGTTCAAAATTACTTGCCATTCGGGCATAACGAAGAGCAGTTAAAGCTGCTGCATGACCTAAAAAGCGGCTCCTTGCATATGCTTAGTTGTGACGAGTTCCCTTTTAAAAAGACCAAAGAACACGTGTATTTTGCATATTACATGTGCTACCATTCTGCCCTCTGGAATCTGAGATCTGTTCAAAATAGCACATGAATTGCATCGAGCAAGATTTTATTTTTAGCACACAAAATGAAAATCCATGAAAACAATTGTACTGAGCCCTCCATGCGCTTCGGGTGTGGGAAAAGCATATGTAAAGCTCCTAGCTGGACATGGGCCCTCATTGTACTGCATGCACAGTTGCCTATGAGCTGATTCTGCACATGGATTTGTGTAATGGGATACATTAACCTCTTGCCCATTTCACCGCCTGGGGTTACTAATAGAAGTCATGAGTGAGCCCTGTTTCACAACTAGGTGACAACACTTTTGCGCATGTGCGCGTTAGCAGCATGCGATTATTTGCGTGTTTATGCGTGTTGTACACATTTGTATGCGCGTTTTAACGCACGTACATGAAGACACGCGTTTTGATTGGCAACTCAGAAACCATTGAACGGGCGTGTAAACGTGCAAAAACGCTCACGAAAATGTGCAACATGCGTCTGTTGCGCGTTTTTGGGCATTTCCAATGAAGTCTATGGGGAGGAAAAGCAGTTTTAACTGCCCAAAGAAGCTCCTGTATCTTTTCTGGCGTTTTCCTGCTCAGGTGTGAACCACGGCCATTGAACATCATGGGATTTCTTGTGTTGGGCACTTTTCGAACTGCTCAAAAACTCCTAGGTGTGAACCAGAGCTAATCCCAAGTGGTAAAACGCATAAGAGGTTGCTCTTGCATGAGGTCTTAATGCTACAATGTGTGATGTCTTCTCATTGCTGTGCTTAGCCCCGCCCACCACCTAAAATAAGGTTTTACAGCCTTATGTCATTGGAGATCCCTGCTCATCGGATCCGATGAGCAGGGATCTCCAGTGACATCATTTACCATATATGGACTTTCCGATTTGTAGTAAATGCTGAAGAGCGAGAGAGAGAGCTCCTTCCCCTCTGTCATCAGCGATCCACGATCATTTTGGTATGTCAGTGTCGGCAGGGAGAGAAAGAGAGAGAGAGAGAGAGAGGGGGTAAGGAGCTGGCACACGGGAACGTGCAGGTAAGGAGAGAGCTCTCAAGAATCACTGTCAGTCATCAGTGGGGAGGATCCCGTCAGATACGTTGGGATGTCTTCTCATTGCGGCGCTTAGCCCCGCCCACCACCTAAAATAAGGTTTTACAGCCTTACTGTGCATTTTGGCTAATTAGAGTAAATTACATTATTTACTTATTTAGCCTAAGGAATGCATTCATAAAAAAAAGATAGAACCCCATAGTTCTCCTTTTAAGCTTTTGTTGGCCTGCAACTTCCTTTGTTAGATTTGAAATGCTGCTCTGTGAAATTATGTTTAAATGTTAGTGACAGACGACATAGGCCTCAAATCCCATGACTGTTGTATGATGCCGCGGTCTCGTAAAGATGAGTGCGAAGTTTCTCACTTCCAAGGTTTTTGGTTGAAGATCAACTAGTCCTTAAAGTGCATTTCCACTTTTGCAGTCCCCACTATGTGTTTTGTTTGTGTTCCTATTCACACAGCATATCTGAAAATGATAAAAATCTAGTTCTTACCCTTTAGATATCTTCATTTAGGAGGCCTTTGTATGCACTTCTCTCAATTTTAGTAACGGCAAACTGACTGCTCTAATAGAAAGACTTGAGACAGACTGAGCTCCTCCCCATTATCCTACAGTGGGGGGAATTTATCAAAACTGCAGCAGAAAGAATCTGGAGCAGCTGTGCATGGCAACCAATCAGCTTCTCTCTTCAGTTGGCACAGTTAAAATTCAAAAATGAAAGAGAGAAGCTGATTGGGACAGGAAGGGGGTTTAACACCCTGGTCTTTAATTTAATGTCATGCTATTTGTTTTGGGAACATATGAGAAATATAGTAAAGTCGGTGTTACCCCAATTTGGCTACAAAAGTGGAAACACACTTTAAATGAGAACTATGGGGGTAAGTTTTTTTCCCCCCATAGTTCTCCTAAGGGTCACGCAGCTCAGTATACCGTGAGCTACAGCGCGCGGTATACTGAGACCGCTGCAGCCGGGATGGGTCCCGACATTACTGTCGAGATCAACCCACCTGCGTGATTGACAGCTGGCTCTGCCTATCTAGAGGCAGAGTTAACTGTACCCGCCCCCTCCCCCGTCTGTTCCGCCAGTCAGGGCTCACTTCCCGATCTATAGAGCCGACGTGTGACAGTTTCATTGTCACACGTCGGCTCGAACTATGAGGCTGAGTGAAAATCACTCACCTCATAGTTCTCCTGTAAGGCTAGACGTGGCTCTATTGTATTACACATATGGGGCGCACATCTACATGACTTTAGATCTACGTTAATTGCTGATTCTTTCTGCAGGAATACATTTCAGCTTTGGTGGTAGAGTGAATGCTCAATTGCTCACCTGCAAATCTCCCGGGTAGCAGCTGATGTCGGTCATAATGTGCCGCAAACAAAATGATCTCTGGCATAAGATTTTTGCAAGAATTGTCCATCCAGGCCTCGTCGTACCATAAATGCTGCATCCCAGCACTCCCTACTTTTCTTTATGTAGTTTATTGCTACAATCGTGGAATCTTTCCCAGCAGGAGAAATGGACATTTATAGCCGAAAGCAAACACCGGGGTACCAAATTCAATTTTAGCTCGGAAAGTACAGAAATTTTCGCCGGTCTAGGCCAGTCTCGGGGATGAAATTGCATATTGTTTCCTTTTGGTTAAAACTGAACATGTGTTGGCTGTGTCTACTTTTATATTGCGAATAAGTTCAAAGTATATATAGTTATTTTTTTCCCCCCTCTCTAACTATGAAACTCAAACTAGAGTCATATATTAAGGCTCAAGAGTCTTGGATGCGGTCCAGCATGTAGAGCAGACATGGCTGGTAATCTCAAACAGCCGAGCATACGTTGAATCTGATTTACATAGTGATTTGAACTGTGCGGTATTAAAAAGTTAACCTGTAGACGAAGGGAATTTGTGCTTTGATCTGCAAGAGATGATGTCATTATAGCAGTATTTTGTTTCCATATCTGCTGGGAATGGGTTTCCGAATTTGAAGATCTGCTGTTTCCGAGGTGGCAATTCGATTTAGATTATTATAAGGTCAACTTCAAACAGAGAGAGTTTAATTTTGTATGGCTGCTGGCAGGTCAAATGAGATGCTGATATCACTAGGGGATTCCGGTGAGTAGATGTCCCAAAAATGACCAAATGATGGTGTCACATTAACACATTACACTTTCCATAATGGCAGAATGGACGAAATATTGGGGAGCATAGATACGACAAAGTGATGTCAGGGGGTGGACAAATTCATATGGAGTTCAGGAGCCAGTCTGTCCAATCCCAGGAACCAACAGGATTATTTTTTCTAGGAGCCAGCTCCATTGACGATAACTAGATTAAAGTAGTATTAAGGTCTGGGTGTTTTTTACCTTAATGCATTCTCTGCATTAGGGTAAAAACTGCCCAGAACCTTTTACTCCCCCGGCCCTCCCCCCCAGTCACCCTCCATCACCTCCCACACTTACCTGTCAGCGATGCTCGTCCCCGCCGCCTGTTCCCTGAAGTGATCCTCCGTTCCCTGTACTTCCTGTTTGCAGGGGGAGAATACTAATGGCTATAGGCTCCTTCTGGCATCAATCAAAGTGTTGGTCAGAAAGAAGGGGCGTGGCCTGCCACAGGGCTGTGTGTGTGTCTATGGACGCACACAACCACTGCGGGCACGAGCGCCTCCGTTAGCCGATGGAGGCACCCATGCAGGGGGCGAGGGAAGAGTGCTGCGGGGACCCACTAGAAAACGAGGAATTTAAAACTTTTAAAGAAAAAGAGCAACATCCTCAGGCAAAGGTGGGTGTCCAAATAGCAACTATTAAAAAAAAAAAAAATGGTTTAAAGGAGAACTATGGGGCTTTTCCCCATAGTTCTCCTTAGGGTAACGGGAGGACACAAACTAGCGTCCTCCCGTCACCCTAAGCTCAGTATACCGCGAGCTACAGCTCGCAGTATACAGACGCTGCAGCTGAAGGGCATCCCGACAATTATGTCTGGATCCGCCCAGCTGCACGAGTGACAGCTGGCTCTGCCTATCTAGAGGCAGAGCCAGTTGTACCCGCCCCCTCCCCCGTTCGTTCCGCCAGTCAGCGCTGGGGAATCGGAGCGGGGAAGCCAGCCCCTCCCCTGTCACAGCAGAGAGCCGTGACAGGATCGAGAAGTGAACGAACGCCGGTATGTGTTCGCTCACTTCCCGATCTACTGAGCCGACCTGTGACAGTCTCATTGTCACAGGTCGGCTAGAACTATGAGGTGAGTTAAAAGCACTCACCTCATAGTTCTCCTTTTTAATATCGCTTTAGATTTGTGTAGCCCTGGCTTATCTACATGTTGGTTGTGGTGTAAAAAATAAGGGGACATATTTAACCAGTGATGTGGGATTACTGTGGCTATACCACTGACTAAGTGACCCTGACACCATCACAAAATTGAAACCGGTTACAGAAAAGGAGAAAGCAAATACGTTTTCTGCTGCCTGCACGGCTGCACCCACTGCTCCATTGCTGAGGAATCATCCCAAGGTCTGCTGGGAAATGGACACTATGGAACGTCGATCTCTTGGGCCCCCCATAGGACTAAGGGCCCATTCACACCACATCCAGATAATCACCAGACCAGATTGTGCCCAGGCCCAAAATGCACCCTAATGTATCTCTATGCTATTTCTGGCCTCTGTTCACACCAGCGCAGTCCGTTCCAGACCAGAGGATTACTGCTTGTCCTATTTTGTCTGGTCTGGAATGCATTGGGGCATCTGGAACATATCTGATCCGGAAAATGGTGTGAACCTGCCCTTACTGGAGATTTGGAGGTTGTGAGGATGAACCACTGAATGCAAGCAACCAAAGACCCATTCACTTTCATCCTCCTATCATGGAGTGTTCTCTGCAACGCTGTGTGGAAAACACCCTGAAGCACACCCGGGCTCCACACAGCATCCTGCTCTGAGGTAATTACTTCTAAAATGCCGATGTAATATGGATAAGCACTGCTGTGTCCAGCAGTGATTGGATAGCGATATCCCACCCTGTGTTTCCGTGTGGTAGAACGATTGATTTTTGTTGTTCTGGGTGCATTTTTTTTTTGTGCTCATCACAGAAGTGTCTGTTTTTGCGCATTACAAAAGTGATAGGTTAGGATTATGGGTATTGCATGGTTATGCTTTAAAGTGACACTAAACTCAGCTGTTAAATCCTTAAAATCGAAGTACCCTATTAACAAACGTGTATTTTATTTGTGTATCACTCGGCTGTAGATCCTCCAATCATCTCTGAATTGGTGCTGACACTGTCCTTCCTTCTGGAGGGGGGGCTACTTTTGTTCTCCATGGTCCCTGTGTGTGTTGTAAAGCAGCCACCGCTCCAAGCTCGCTTTCTATAAAAGACACAAAAATGAATGTAGCTCTGTAATCATTGATGCATCATAAATGTGTTTTATGAATACAAGCTGTCTATGTACCTGAATGTGACCTGGTATAAGTCTCATCCGGTCCCTATATAGCAGACTTGCAAAGTTGGAGGGAAAAGCAGTACAAGGAGCCAATCAGTTCATGTGCTGGCAAGAATAATGCTGATAGGAGAAAGCAAAATGATCGAAATGAGCTCATCACTGTGCTACTTCTCCTTTCACTGCCCAGTCACAGGCTGGGGGTGGGTGCAGCATGACCTGGGCTCATAGGGAAATAGGTGAATGATGCTGGCCATCAGACTGAGGACATATAGAATCAGAAAGAAAAGTTCTGCATGGGAAACTCTGGATTAAGGGCTGGTGCACACTAGGGATGCACCGATACGAGTACTCGTAGTTGACCAAATGCTCCCGATGCCTATCCTGATACCGGATCGGCGAGTAATTACACACTGCCCGGGTTCCTGATTGGCCGGTGAAGCCGGCTCCATGCTCCCTCGTCACCTGGCGTAATGTAAGGACTCACCGGCTAATCGGAAAACCAGTGAGCGAGTCATTACACGCCGCCCGGCTTTCTTAATAGGACTTCCGGTATCGGCGAGTACGGAAAAAAAATATCGGTACTCATACTCGATGCCCAAAAAATGGTATCGTGCATCCCTAGTTCACACCATCTGCGTCCGGGCTGCACTGGCCATTTATGAACGCAAAGACAAGGCACATTGTCTGGTCATGGATGGGCTCAGTTCGCACCACCACATTCCGGTGGTGTGCTTAAGAGAAGTACGGCATGTGGCACTTTTTTTTTTGCGCACTGCAATGAGCCAATAGAACTGATTGAAATGCTAACTGTGAAATTTCAATAACGTTCTACAAAATAAAAAATTAAACCGTGCAATGCAGCTCAATTGACGGCATCGGCACTGTTTCTGGGAAATGCATGCCCCCTCGAGCGCAGCTGCTGGTGTGAACGCACCTAATGGGGAATATTGCAGCAGAAGATTTTCGTTATTTTATCTTTTTAACGTGCTGTTCATTTTTCTTATTTTTGGAGTTCTGCTTTAAGGCATTTCCAAACAAAAATCAGTCACAAATAATGTGTGCGGGTGCAGGACTACAAAGAGATAAAACAGTGGAAGTCTTCAGTTGGGCTTTAACCACTTCAAGACCAGGTGTTTAGACCCCCTTCCTGGCCAGGCCATTTTTCAGTATTCAGCGCTGCGATACTTTGACTGACGTTTATTCCGTCATGCAACGCTGTACTGAAATGAATTTTATACCATTTTTTGGGGACAGATAGAGCTTTCTTTTGGTGGTATTTAATCACCACTACGGGTTTTATTTTTTATTATAATTAGGAAAAATTATTGAAAATTTTGAAAAAAAACGTTTTTTGTAACATTATGTTGGGAAACATTTATTAATACCCAGTTTTTTGGTCAAATATGAAAGATCAGGTCACGTCGGTTAAGTAGACACCAAACATGTCAAGCTTTAAAATTGCGCGCACCCGCGACATCGCAGAAAACGACGGCAACCAAAATTGGCCATAGGCGACACTTTAAACGTCTAAACTGATGAGCGGTAAAAGCGTTTAAAGCGTCGCCTTTGGCCAATTTTGGCTGCGGTCGTTTTCTGCGATTTCGCAGGCGTGCGCAATTTTAAAGGTTGACATGTTTAGTGTCTATTTAACCGACGTGACCCCGTCTTTTATATTGTACCAAAAAATTGGGGTAAAAATAAATGTGTAATAAAATTTTATAGGGAAACATGTTTTTTTTAAAAATTTATGGTACTTTTTTTTGTTATATAGTAAAAAATAAAAACCCCATTGGTGAATAAAAGCCACCAAAAGAAAGCTCTATCTGTCCCCAAAAAATGGTATGAAAATAGTTTCAGTAAAGTGTTGCATGACAGAATAAACATCAGTCAAAGTACCGCAGCACTGAATACTGAAAAATGGCCTGGCCAGGAAGGGGGTGAAACACTATGGCCTTTAAGTGGTTAAATATCGGCCATTTCCCGCTCGAGCGTGCCTGACGGCGCGCGCGAGGGGGCGTGTCTGAGCGGACGTCTAGAGACGCCCGCTCAGATCGAGAGAGCTCCTGGCCGGCCGTTTTTTTACTACGGCCGGCCCGGAGGTAGTTAAAGAGAACTTGAGGAAAAGAACCGTTTTTTATATAATTGGTGCTGAAATCTTTTGTGCCGAAAACCTTCTTTTTTTTTGCTGATGCTTAAAAAAAATGAATGCACTAATTTTCCGAATCCGAAGTGAATCCGAATTGAATTGCATGGCCTGGAGCATTATGAGCTGAGGGAACATGGGCTTCATTGGCAACAGTTGACCTGCCAGAAACCTAAACGCAATATGTTCTACTTTCAGATATTTTGACTGCTGGACTTCTGGGGTTTGGCCCAACCTTTACCTATCTCTCGTCTTCTTCTAAGTACTTAATCCCGTGTGTTATCACATCCTTTACGCCTTGTCTATGAGAGATGTGTGATTTTACGAGTCAACTCTTGTCTCCTGGGGGGTGTAAAATATATCTCTCTATGTATGTGTGTGGGATTATGAAGAATGCACGGATCTGATGAGAGAACAATGTATCCTCTTGATGAAGCCTAGATTCTGGACAACGCCCCTAACATCATTTCCAGACATCCAGGAACCTTCACGTGTCACTAATGGATCATTTTCTCTTATTGCGTTAATCCTCGCGCAGCCGAATGGACCGGCAACATGTCACGTGTTCTTCCAGGCCTTCCTGGTAGAGTGTGAGCTGAGGTGAGAGAGGAGCAGAGGCGTGCCAGATGCTGTTTCTAGAAAAAAAAGTCCCTCTTTTATCGTGTTCATTATGTATCACCATTTTGTCTTCATTAGCCTCAGAAATAATACGTGCTAGATGCACTGGATTTCTCTGTGTTCCAACTTTTATATCGGGGTTTTCTGTGTGTTTTTTGGGTATATTCCAGGTATAGGATTTGCCTTCATCCTTTGCAGCCTTTAGCTCTCCAACTGTGGTGGAATTGCAGATCCTTGCCAGTGGCTGGTGGCGGTCTGGGACCACAGGTTGCCAAAGTCTCATTTGCATTATGTTTGGGAAAATTGAATTGCCCGCACAAATCTGGCCCCCTCTTCCTCCCCGCTATACTTACCTTTCACCGAACTGTCCTTCCTGTCCGCCAGTACGGGTGTACTATCTGTACCTGTGCCATGTATTCTGAATTTTGCTCGCAAATTGCAAGCATGCGTTGGTCAGCACGGTCACCTGACCGCGCTGACCACTGAGAAGCACTTCTTAGCACTGATAAATACGGTTTTAGTTAAAATAATGTTTTGGTATCGGGACAAGTAGATCGGGCCCCCGCTTTTAGTAGTTTTTTGTTTTGTTTAATTTCCACACCCCTGCAGGTGTATGTGGCCAGCCTACGTGCTGCAAAAGGTTTGGGAGCCGCACTAATCGTGATTGGAGTATTTAAAAAAAGAAATCCTAAATGTTGTACATCTCCCGGAGTACCTATAAATCTATTAAAAAATAAAGAAAAATACGGCACTTCCAGCCATACTAACTACTTAGAGAAGGCACAGAACGTTCCCAGGCTGGCATAGTTGTTAGAATGCAGGCCGCAAATGCACGGTAATAGTAATAGTTTATACAATTTAAATTACAACTTGGCTCGGATAGTTGTGGTTCCTTTAAAGCAGTGTTACTCAACCTGTGTAAGCTCAGAACCCACATTTGTCCTTGATCATTTAGTTGTGACCCAAGTTGCACTGCAATGGAACGCATGGCATTGTGGTACAGTGCGTTCCCATGCGGGCGATAGGAAAGTGCGTGGGAGATGTGTTTTTGGTGCCATTCAAATAAATGGCAAAGGCGATTGTGTGGTACCGTGCGTTAATCGCACGGGACTATGAGATTAACGCACTGTACTAGTGTGGATGGGCCCTCAAAAACACTGGCAGTCATACACAACCACAGACACAATTTCACACACACACATATACACAGTCTAAAAAAATGTTTTAATTTTTTTTAAATCCACCCAGTCTCCCTACCTTATGAGATCTGGAGTGGATCCTCGGCCTGGGGTGCAGTGAGGGCTGCTGTGCTGTGACGGAGCTCCATCCATATGTGCATCCACTTGTAGCACCCTGTAGAGGTGGCGGGAGCCAGAACTTGATGTCACTCCGGTTCAGACACCTACAGGACACACGAGGGAGCTGTAAGCAATGCAGGTATGGATGGAGCTCCCTCGCGGCCATAGCCCTAGCGTACCCCACCTCAAGCTGACACTCGGCACAGCAGATTTTGAATTGTTGCTCGGTGCGAGAACTGAGCAGAGCTGTGCCAGGGGGAGGCTGAGGAGCCTCTCGCCTAAAGAAGTGGAAGACACGTGGTGACCCACTGAACTCGGGGTCGCGCCCCAGTTTTGGGTCACGACCCACCAATTGAGAACCAAGGCTTTAAAGTATAGCTAAAGGCAAACGTGTGTTTTTTTTGTTTTTTTATTTTTTTAATTTATTATAATTATTATATTTTAATTTTGGATAACATAGGGAAGGGAAATCTCTGCAATGTAAAAGAAAGCCCAATTGTTACAACAAGTTTCACCTTTAAAAGATTTTTCCCTTTATTACAGTTCCTGTGAAAGCTCACAATTTTGGGTTTTCCGTCCTATTCTCTTCCATTGAGATGGTGATCAGGATAAACAGTGACTCTCCACAGGGGGTACAGAGGCATCAATAAAAACCTGACAAAGACTCTACCAACCCCAGTGTGCGATTCTAAAATAATAAAAAAAAACTGTCCAACGCTATACATTGTAACATGGATGGTAATATTGAGCACTTGGTTATGTATTAAAGCTGATAGGTCTTGTTTAACCTGAAAATCCATGTAACGTTGTTATTTTACCTTCCTCACTCACGGGGCACATATTAATTCCTCCAGAGGGTGGATAACACGGAATACATGGCTGGATTGTGAGTTGCTTATTAGTGAAACAAGCCTGGAAGTGATTAGGCCTCACAATGTGCTGGAGGGCCCACATAGTGTGCCGCTGGCCAAAGCATGTGGTACGGTTTAGTATGTGGCTGGTCTGGCTTTCATTGCGGCATAGGGTGTATGGCGGTCATATAGGTCTTCCTGCATGTGGCCCGCAGCTTATAGTGATGCATTTACTGTTTACAATTGTCACGGGTCAGGTCATATATGAGCATTGGCCAAACAATTCAGGTTTATGTGCTTTGCGGGGACTGGAACATCTTCAGCGTGGGGCTGTCACCGCATTGAGGAGCGTCTGGTGGGTTTTCCTTCTTAATTCCGTCGTGATTGCTTTCTGGCAGATCTGGAACTATAGTAGAATTGGATCTATTTGATCATTAAATACAGTGATACAATACATGAGATGTGAGTGTTGTAGGATATCATTGTACAAACATTTTCCTTGGGTTTGGATGCCCGGAAATACTTATTGCCAGGGTTCTACTGTGCAGACTAGTTATCCTGATCTGCATTAGCTGTAATAGGGGGATTGCGCAACATACACTGAGTATCGGATGTGCATGGTGGGTGAATGCAGGGTCTTAACCTAAATATTAACTTATGAAAGATCGGACTGCTTTGTATATGGTTGGCATAAAAGCAATTTAGATCTGGCTGGCTTCTGGTAAGATGAATTTGCTTCTTGCATCAATCTGCGTCTCCAGTGGAGAGATAGTCTCATGAGATTTTGGCAGTTCCTCCCAACTGCTGCAACCATTACAAAGTAATTCCATTGTTACTGGCTCCCCCAACTCATTCTCCATGTCATAGAAAAGAACAATATCTCCCAGCTATAAGAGAATCATACCTTTTGGTATGTATGGCTTTCTATGAGCTGATGAAGACCCAAGGTTCTATGGGGGAGATCTAATCAGCGGAGACTTCACAACATATAAGAAGCTGTTTAGTGTTTTTTTTGTTTGTTTTCTTTTTGTAAGTCACTGACTGGATTCAGGCAATCAATTCAATAGTCCTCATCTGCATATTTGCTCTAGTTCAGGGACTGCAGCCAGAGTGGTCAGTAGGACAACCAGACATCTAGCATTTTTCGGAAGGAGAGGTCGGTAATGGCTGCCTCCATTATTCTCTGATGGGTTTATTCTAAATATATACAGTTTAGACCTACAGCTACTTTGTGCATTATGTTCTCACTCCTTTGCAGAATCTTATTTCTGCACACAGGGCAAATTGGTGCACAAAATAGTTCAAACCTAAAAAGACGACGTAATACTAATGTGCACTAAAGCTCAAAACTAGGGATGCACAGATACTGGTATTGAGTACCGATATTTTTTTTGGGTACTCGCCGATACTGAATACCGGAAGTCCCATTCACGAAGCCAAGCGTCGTGTGTGTGTGTGTGTGTAATGACTCGCCACCTGGCTTGATGATTTAGCAGGGAAGCTGTCCTCATGTTTCTCGTCACTAGGTGACGAGAAAGCATGGAGCCAGATTTCTGGCCAATCAGGAAGCTTGGGTGCTGTGTAATGACGCGCCGCCCGGCTTCCTGATTGACGATCATGAGGTGACGAGGGAGCACGAAGCCGGCTTCCCGACCAATCGGAAAGCCGGGCGCCGCATCATTAAACAGCGCCTGGCTTCCTGATTGGCCAGCTTTTGACCAATCAGGAAGCCATGCAGCTCGTCATTACACGCTGCCCGGCTGCCTGATTCACTGGGCCGGCTCCATGCTCTCTCGTCACAAGTGACGAAAGAGCTTGGAGCTGGCTTCCCGGCCAATCAGGAAGCCGGGCAGTGTTTAATGACGCACTGCCCGGCTTCCTGGTACCGGAAGTATCGGGCTAGGCATCAGAGCATTTGGCATTACAAATACTCGGCACCAATACTAGTATCGGTGCATCCCTACTCAAAACTATTAACACCAAAGCTCAACATGATCAAATGCTTTGGTGAACTAGTATATTTGTAAAATTTTTAATAAAGTCCAATAAAGTAACTAACAATCTCTACCTAATAAATGTGTAATCACAACCAACTTTACAGTATGGTAAAGCCCACCACCAAATAAACAGGAACTTGTCACATAGACCTGACCCCTTCTCAAAGTAAAGCTGACTTACACAAGGCATAGTCCTACGATCATTAAAATTTTAGATATGGTGTAGAAAGATTAGAGCCCCTGTTGGGTGATTACTGCTATTCAGGGCTCTGTTGGGGAGCTGTGACCAAAGGCTCCCATAGATTTAGAATTTAGGCCGGTTCCTGCTGAAGACCCTGCAAGCATCACCCAACTTGACAAACAACTCCCGGGTAGAAAATGATCTGTGAACAATGACTGCGTCTTACGAGATGCAGTCACTGCGTGGCAGCACTACCTGCGTCTGCCTGAACACAATAGATGGCAGAGGAGATTCCTTCATATGAACTGTTAAAGGGGATTGGAGGAATTGATTGATCTTCTCTAGTTCAGGCCGTAGGAGGAGTTCAGACCGTAAAAGATGCACGAGAGAAAATAGAGCAGTGTATGGTGGCCCTGAGGCCTCATTGTAGGCTGAAATGCGTTGGTGGTATTGTTAAGGCTTTGCTCAACTGGAATACATTTATGTTAATGCACTGTTGCCTATGTGCCAGATTTTCCCTCCCTTTGTGTCCTGTTGATAATGGTGTCACCAGACAGAAAGGGAGGGATCACCGGGAGCGGAGACGGGAAGTGGGGGATCACCGGGAACGGAGACGAGAGGCGAGGGGATCACCGGGAACGGAGGCAAGGGGATCACCGGGAACGGAGACGAGAGGCGAGGGGATCACCGGGGAGGGAGACGAGAGGTGAGGGATCACCTGGAACGGAGGTGGGAAGTGGGGGATCACCGGGAACAGAGACGGAAAGTGAGGGATCACCGGGAAAGGAGACGGGAAGTGGGGAATCACCGGGAAGGGAGAAGAGAGGTGAGGGGATCACCTGGAACAGAGACGAGAGGTGGGGGATCACCTGGAACGGAGGTGGGAAGTGGGGGATCACCGGGAACAGAGACGGAAAGTGAGGGATCACCGGGAAAGGAGACAGGAAGTGGGGGATCACCGGGAACGGAGACGAGAGGTGAGGGGATCACCTGGAACGGAGACGAGAGGTGAGGGATCACCGGGGACGGAGACAGGAAGTGGGGAATCACCGGGAAGGGAGACGAGAGGTGAGGGGAGCAACTGGAACGGAGACGAGAGGTGAGGGATCACCGGGAACGGAGACGGAAAGTGAGGGATCACCGGGAAAGGAGACGAGAGGTGAGGGATCACCGGGAACGGAGACGAGAGGTGAGGAGATCACCTCGAACGGAGACGAGAGGTGAGGGATCAGCGGGAACGGAGACGGGAAGTGGGGGATCACCTGGAACGGAGACGGAAAGTGAGGGGATCACCGGGAAAGGAGACGAGGTGAGGGGATCACCGGGGAGGGAGACGAGAGGTGAGGGGATCACCTGGAACGGAGGTGAGGGATCAGCGGGAACGGAGACGGGAAGTGGGGGATCACCTGGAACGGAGACGGAAAGTGAGGGGATCACCGGGAAAGGAGACGAGGTGAGGGGATCACCGGGGAGGGAGACGAGAGGTGAGGGGATCACCTGGAACGGAGACGAGAGGTGAGGGATCACTGGGAACGGAGACGGGAAGTGGGGGAGCACCTGGAACGGAGGCGTGAAGTGGGGGATCACCGGGAACGGAGACGGAAAGTGGGGCATCACCGGGAAGGGAGACGAGGTGAGGGGATCACCGGGAAGGGAGACGGAAAGTGAGGGATCACCGGGAAGGGAGACGAGAGGTGAGGGGATCACCGGGAAGGGAGACGAGAGGTGAGGGGATCACCGGGAAGGGAGACGAGAGGTGAGGGGATCACCGGGAAGGGAGACGAGAGGTGAGGGGATCACTGGGAACGGAGACGAGAGGTGAGGGATCACCGGGAACGGAGACGGGAAGTGGGGGAGCACCTGGAACAGAGGCGGGAAGTGGGGGATCACCGGGAAAGGAACCATAAAAAAAAAAAAATTATTTGGTGTGTATTTCCTCACTTTCTGTCTTCTGAAGCTATTGTCACCATGACAATTAGGTTAATTCTTTCTACCGGAACGCCAGATTGAGGTTAGGTTTAGCCGGGGTTCTAATCCTTCCCTCTCTGTCCAAATTAAAAAAAAAATATGCTCGGGTATTCTAAAGATTGTTGACGTCTCTCAAACAGACTTCTTGGGAATAACTTTTTCCCATTAGACACAACGTTGTCTAGTTTGTTTAAAAGAACAAATAAACCAAACTTTATTTGTTGAGTGCACCCATCTACCTACCTCTGTGCCTTTCAGAGGCATTTGTTGCTGTCATGTTAAAGCTGAACTCCGGGATAAACAAATAAATACAAGAGCCGTGTGCATTCTTCTGTGAATCTTGGTGTGCTTTGTGTATTTCTTCCAGATCTGTGCAGTAATCCAGTGGGAGACTTTGGCTTTGTGCAAGACCGGTCACTGCTGCTCTCTTGTGCAGGGTGACTGGTCTAGTCTCCACCCCTCCTGTAGTTTTCTGGGCCCCTCCCACAGCTGAGTGGATTTCTATCCCTGGTGGCTATTGAGGAATATATTTCGATGAACGTTTTTGTGCCCGGATCTTTAATGGTTGTGCAGTGAAGGGGCTTCTTTCTTTTGGTAAGAGCAGATCTGGGAGAGTTTCCTTTCTGCTGGGATCTGTGGGTGCAAGGAGGACAGAGGGGAGCGCGCAGATCCGGTGGAAATCCTTCGGAGAGTTCCTTCCGTGTTTTCCATGCGGCTGGCTGGGAAGCTGGTGGGGGGAGGATTGTTACAACACAAAAGTTGTTAGTGAAATCCGAACCATCTGGCTGCGGATCAGGAATGCTGTGTAACTGCATTCCTTGTGACAGCTTTTCACCAAGATTTACCACGTGTGCCTGTCTGGTATGAGGCCAGGGAACAGCCGAGCAGTGTTTGTACATGTCATAGTTTCTCATTCAGAGGTTAGCGCAGGCCGGCGGTCACAAGACAACCTTTGAGTCAGCACATTTTTATGTCTTTACTTAGATACTTTGTGCTTTGTTATTATCCGTGTGTATACCCGGCGTTATTATCCGTGTACCATGTATACCCGGCGTTATCATCTGTGTACCATGTATACCCGGCGTTATTATCTGTATACCATGTATACCCGGCGTTTATTATATTTGTACCATGTATACCCGTTGTTTTATTATCCGTGTACCATGTATACCCGGCGTTATTATCTGTGTACCATGTATACCCGGCGTTTATTATCTGTGTACCCTGTATACCCGGCGCTTATTATCCGTGTACTATGTATACCGGCGCTTATTATCCGTGTAACATGTATACCCGGTGTTGTTATCCGTGTAACATGTATACCCGGTGTTATTATCCGTGTACCATGTATACCCGGTGTTATCGGTGTACCATGTATAGCCGATGTTATTATCCGTGTAACGTGTATACCTGCCGTTGTTATTCGTGTGCCATGATACACAATCATTTTTTTTTCTTACACGTTTTCCAATTTTTTTTCTCTCCTGCTACTTAAAGTGACATTAAAGTCAAGCTTGTTTTCCCCCTTCCCAATCCTGCTGCAGGGACTTACCTTAAATGATGTCTCTTAATCCGATCTTCTTGTTTACCGTCCTTTTTAGCTGTCCCTCCAGCGCTGGTGCGGGTTTTCTGATCCAGCGCTGACTCCTCTGTCCTCCTCCTTCTCTGATGTCCCACGGTGTCTGTGCGGGTGCACATTGCTCAATATACTTAACTTGTGTCTCTCCTCGTCTCCCAATCGAACATCTGAACTGCGCATGCGCCCTCCCCAACATCGTTTGCGGCCGCCCAAGACTCAGATGTTCGGATGGAAGCGCGCGGCGGAGACACAGGTAAGTTTAAACCCTTTTTTAAAAGGTGTTGTCTGTCCAGTTATTTTTCCTCCACTTTGCAATAGGGGATGGAATGACCGGACCCCATGTCGGTCTATGGGAAATCAAATGTAAACAGGCATGTGTCCCTTTACATTCGATTACCCCCGATCCGGCATGATCGGGTCTGTCAAAATGGGGGCACTGTTCCATTTGCTTTTCTGGACTTTGCTGGAATTGGGGGTAACAACGTGTAAATGGACACCCGTCCGTTTAGACCCAGCTGCACTTAGACTAGCAATGGGTATCCCATCAGGTCCACCTGAAAAACTGACAGGCGGTACCAATTGCATGAAAGGGGCCTAGACTAGGCGTTATCCCAATTTCGGCTGCAAAAGTGGAAATACACTTTTATAAATCAATCTTAACTGCTGAACCTTTTAGATTGTAAGCCCTCAGGGGCAGGGCCCTCCTTACCATCTTGTCTTGAATTGTATTGTGATTGTAATGTCTTCCTTATATTGTAAAGCGCTGCGCAAACTGTTATAAATCCTGTATAATAACAATAACTTAAAAATATGCTTAACCAATCACACCGCTCAAATGTGAACATATGCCCTCACTCTGAGCAAGCCGCTCAGAGAACGAGAACACTTTGCTGCTCATTGCCATATATTTGCTGTTATTGGGATAAGCGGTACAAAGTGTATAATAGGCTTTTAACACGCACAAGCTTAACCATGTATGTTTGTCGGTTCCAATTCCCGGTGCAGGTACATTTTACACATTGGTTTCATTTTTGTTAGCGTTTTATTTTTCTCATCCAGAAATCATTTTATTTTCTCTCTCCCAGTGTAAGTGAATTACACTAGACAATCTCCCGTGTCTTAATAGATCGCTGAAAAGTATATAGACTTCTTGCATTAGCCGCTGAAGGCCCCATTTACCTTCGGGGACTGGAAGTTGGACGCTGGTCAAGTTGCGCGGAATTATGTTGGCTATTAAAGTAGTCAGAAATCTGCTGCTGCCGTTTCTGGCACGACCACAATAGCCCATTCTGGGAGGCACAGCACACACATTATGACTTAAAGCTGATTTTCTTCATAATCCAACATATTGAAGCTTATTTAAAGTGGCAGTACCAGCTCAACACCCTCCTGCCATCCTTGCTTTAAAGGGCACTTCTCGCTTTTAATTATAATGGAAGGGCTGGTGGAAGGTGCCCGGGGTGGCAAACATTTTCAAGGGGCCTTGTACAATGTGTATTTTAATTTGCTGCCTTTTGTCTAGATTTGTACTGGAGCCAAATGCTTAGAGATGCTGTTGAAATTGGCAAACTGGAAGCAAATTCTGCAGACTCGTTGTTCCTTGGATGGTAGTCCTTAGGCACGAAATAAGCCATGGCTGTAGTAATATGGAGGTGAATGACACCATTGTGGCACGGTCATCAGGAAAAGGGGACCACCATCAAACCTGTTAGTGACCAAGCTGAACCAAGAGCACACGGGACCCATTTTTCAAATATTAACCTCCACTTTTATGTTGATAACACTACAATATTGTCTACATACTTGTGTATGTCCAACCAAATGTTGTTTTTGGATATAGTGGGGAAAGGTTAGAACCCCTTTTGAGGATTTTCTGCCATTTCTTAGAGAGATTTACTCCATTCTGCATTCATTGCTGTATAATTTTACACTTTTCATTTCACTATATTGCACACCACACTTTTTTTTTCTTTTTTACTTCCACCGCTCCAAGCTTGCTGCATTCTCAATACAAAGTAGAAGTCCCATCACTGGAACCATTTTTTAAAATGTATTTTTTATCCGATTAACCGATTAATCGAACTTAATAATCGGCTAACTAATCGATTTTGAAAATAATCGTTAGCTGCTGCTCTACTCCTGACTATAGCTAGATTGTGCACCATTTAGGCTCCATTCACACATAGCAGTAGAGTTGTCCGCACGCAGAACGAAAACGCGCAAACTTTAACGTGTGTATTCTGCAGGTTTGCAGCTATTAACATAGCCAAAACGTGTGGAATCCGCCATAAAGCCGTGGTTGTACTATTTTGCGCGACGCGTGGTTTTGTATCGCACAGCCGACGCAAAAGTCTGAACAATGCACATTAACATGCATTGTTTTTTTTTTCAGTTAGAGCGGTTCCATGCGTGTTCATGCGGCCAAATATGCGCGGAAAACTGTTCTGTGTGAAAGGAGCCTCAGGTCAGCAAGGGAGGGATGGCAATGGTAGCAGGTAAGGGTTACATTTGTCATCCTGTTGCTGGTAATTTTTTATCCAGCGACTGGATCACTAGTCTGCTTTGGGTCTTAGACCGGCCAGCTTTCGGTCTGCTGTGTAGGTGGACAATGGACACCACAGTGGCTTAGTGGTTAGCACTAGTGATGAGCTGGGGCTTGATTCAAACCCAGTTCAGCCAAGCCCACGCAAAACCGACCAACTAACCCCCCCTTCTGATCCAAGCAGTTGCGGCAGGGGCATTCTTTGCCCCTTTCTGACGTAGCTGCTGGGTGCAGTATGCACATGCCGCATCTGATCGGGTCGGCAAACTGGTCACAGTTTTACGTAGGCTTGGGTGAACTGGATTTGCTCCAAGCCCATCGACATTATTACTTGACACTGATGCTTTGTAGTACTGGTGTTTGCCTTTAATCCCTACCAGTGACATTATCTTTGTGGAATTTGTATGTTCACTTTGTGTGGATTTCCTCTAGGTGCTCCGGTTTCCTCCCAGGGGGGTCAAAAACATTCTGGTTAATCAGGTTTTGATCATGTTGAACTATGTATTTTCCCTTTAATCCATCTGGGCCAGGATCTGACGCGATTGGTTCCTTGTTCTCAGTATAATGCTGTGAAATGTGCTACATTTTATAAAGGAATTGTGTAAGAATAAATACGTCCGTGCAAATTGCATCACCTGCATAAGAAACTGTATTGACATGTTGCTGTTTTCACTCTGTTCCAGGTTGGGCTCACGTGGTTTGTGCACTATATATTCCAGAGGTCCAGTTTGCAAATGTTGCCACGATGGAGCCTATTGTGTTACAGTCGGTGCCACATGAACGATACAATAAGGTAAAAATCTTCTCTTGTTAAGACTATGGTGGATGGAATGTGTTGAAGATGTTATGCTTCCAATAAATAGCTGATTTAAAGTGACACTAAATTCAGGAGTTTACTCTTAAAAATGCATTCACGTAGGGATGCACTGGTACCGATACTAGTATCGGTGCCGATGGCGAGTACTTCCGGTATCAGGCTTCCTGATTGGCCGGGAAGCCGACTTCATGCTCCCTCGTCACCTCATAACGTTATTACACAGCGCCCGGCTTCCTTATTGTCTAGAAAGCCAGCTTCATGCTTTCTCATCACCTAGGGACGAGAAGCATGGGGACGGCTTCCCTGCTAATAGGGAAGCCAGGTGGCGAGTCTTTACACGCTGCCAGGCTTCCCAGCTAATCAGGAAGCCAGGTGGCGAGTGATTACAACCTCCCTGGCTTCCTGAATGGGAATCAGTTACTCGGTATCGGCGAGAACCGAAAAAAAAATATCGGTGCTCGATACCGAAAAACGGGTATCGGTCCATCCCTACAGTCAAGTACCTGAACTGATAACAAAAATGTACCTTATTTGTGTGTCACTCGGCTGTAGATCCTCACACTGTGAAATCATGGTGGGATCGGCAGACCAGGAGTCTCCTGGCCTATCCATCAGACAATGCAATTACAATGGGTACCCCCCCAGGTTCACTCACTACAGCAAGCGGCACCATTAATTATGTCACCGCTCATTAAACGTGAACTTCCGAGGGGATATTACAAAATTGGTGGCCAGAAGAATAGCGGACTTAAGGTGGCCATACGCTGTTATAATTTTCTTTTGTTCAATCTGCAGGCTGAACAAAAGAAATATATCAGATTCTTCCATACACGCTGAACAGTATGGACGGACAAACTCCTGCTAGGTTGTTGCATTGCTAAACAGTGATGGCAGCCCATTGGGCAGCCAAAAATTTTCCATCCGGCTCTGTTTTTCTGATCGAAGGATGCTGGACCGAAAAGTGGTGACTGGTCCACCCACTGAACAAATGTTGGCCAGTTTATCAAGTCAAAATAGGTGCAGTGTATGGCCAGCTTTAGCGGCCACTGGTCTTACTACATATAAATAAATGGGACAGAAGCATTTCAAATGAATCAGTCAAGGGGTGATTTCTCAGTGCCTAGTTACCTAAATACAAAACTATATTGACTAAAAATAGATGGGGCTTTCAAGGTGACTACTGATACAAAAATCAATTCTTTGAGAATATTTCTGCCCAGAGTTCAGCTTAACTTAAGTTGTCCTAATTCTGCACTTTTTACCTAATGCTTGTTTTATTTAGCTTTACTCTGTGAAAGGAGTCTTGGAGTTAAAGTGACACTAAACTCAGGAATTAAATATCTACTCAAGTACCTTTAAAGGAGAACTATGGGGTTAAGGCTTTTCCCCATAGTTTTCCTTAGGGTAACGGGAGGACACAAACTAGCGTCCTCCCGTCACCCTAGGCTCAGTATACCGCGAGCTGTAGCCCGCGGTATACTGAGACGCCGCAGTTACTAAGACGCTGAAGCTGATCCCGACAATTATGTCTGGATCCGCCCAGGTGAGTGACTGACAGCTGGCTCTGCCTATCTAGAGGCAGAGCCAGCTGTACCCGCCCCCTGTCCGTTCCGCCAGTAAGCGCTGGCGGATCGGAGCGGGGAGGGGGGAATCCAGCCCCTCCCCTGTCACAGCAGAGAGCCGTGACAGGATCGAGAGGTGAGCGAACGCCGGTATGTGTTCGCTCACCTCCCGATCTACAGTCTCATTGTCACAGGTCGGCTAGAACTATGAGGTGAGTGAAAAGCACTCACCTCATAGTTCTCCTTTAACTATTAACAAAAATTGTACATTATTTGTGTATCACTCGGCTGTAGATCCTCAAATCATCTCTGAATTGGTGCTGACACTGTCCTTCCTTCTAGAGGGGGGCTACTTTTGTTCCCCATGGTCTCTGTGTGTGTTGCAAAGTAGCCACCGCTCCAAGCTCACTCCTGCGATGGACTACAATCTCATGTTTAGTTTACTCATTTGTATTGTGATTGAAGTCCATCAGGGGGGCGAGCTGGGAGTGTCAAATACAATTTGTTCACTGCACACGTATGACAACCTAAAAAAAAACCTTTCTCTTAAGATATAGATAGATATATGTATTAGAGGTGCAACTAAATGAAAATTTTAAAACCGAAATATAAAAAAGTCAGGCGGAAACCAAAAATGTTTTTTATTTTAAATTTTTCAATTTTTTTAAAAATATTTTATTTTTATAAACGTATTAATGTTTTAATACTTGTATTCATTTTTTAATAAATATTTGTATTTTTTGACTTTGCTTTTAGAGACTTTGGGGAAATATTAGGGGTCTACACAGACCCCTGATATTTCCCTTTTTAAAATAGAATGAACAGGAATCCTCTATACTGAGTGTTCCTGTTCATTCATAACATGAGGACAGAGTGTGTTTACTATATCCACAATCATGAATGGGCAGGAGGTGATGTAGATTCATTCATAATTGAGGATATAGTAAACATACTATGTCCTCAATTATCTCCAAACACTCACTGATCACTGATTGCCGAGTGTTTGTACCGCTCTTGCCGAGTGTTTGTACCGCGGCGCTCTCCTTCCTGACAGCGGTCACAGGAGGCTGAGAGAGGGGTGCAGGGAGGAGAGCTCCGCCTCCTGTGACATCGCTGGCTGTCTCCGCCCACACTGCTCTCCTCTAATATGTGACATGAGGCTGAGCGGGGAGGAGAGACGCCAGCCGCTCACAGCGCTCTCCTCCTGCAGCGCTTGGTCGGCTGTCACAGTTTCACTCCTCACTGCTGGGACACAGCAGCACCCAGCGGGGAGGAGAGAAAGAACGGATGCACCGCTATATCGGCAAGAAAACGGCACTTTTGGCATTTCGCGAAAAGTGCAATTTTCAGTTGATATGTTTCGGCGGCCAATACATCGGTGCATCCCTAATAAATATATTTATTTTTCTCTTCTTTTTTTAAATGTTGGCCCAACTTACTGCTTGGAACTGCATTGGCTGTAGTTTTAAGTTTATCCAGAACACACAGAAGCAGGGAGACGTGGAGACGAGCTTCATTTCCTACAACAAGCCCAAAACATTATAAAACATTCTCTTCCAAAAAGCGATCAAAACACATAAAGCAGGCACAGGTCCATGGCTACCGATTGCATGCATATTGCTGAGTCCTGCGTCTTTCCTGGAGTTCTCATTGGCTTCTGTGTAATGAATGAACGTTTCACACATGCTGCGTTGAGGTTTACAGGAAATCCAACAGTAATACAGCATAAAATATAAACATGTGTCTATTTAATACTACATAACTTTAACTGGTCACTGGCCTTCCTGCTTTGTGCTGTCCTGTGGGACAAGGTGAGGGATTGAGGAGTCTTGTTTTTTACATTACAGACTTCGTTGAGTTTTCATTGACACCATGGCTTGAGTTCTGTGCTGCAAGTGTCAGGGGGCCGGAGACTCGGTGCTGCTTGTGTTAATATAATTACATTGCAGATCAGACATCTGAAGGAGCTGCTCGCGGAGTGCTGTTGGCAGTTCTAGGCGCACTCCACTCTATATAACACAGCATTTCGGAACTAAATGTAGTTTTATGCCGCTATGCTGATTTTTTTTTTTTTTTTATGCTTGGGAGGAAAAAAATTCTGACTTGTCCAGAAATATCACAGGTCATAAAGCACACTGCTGTTTTACACTTTATACGACATGGAGCATTCTGGAAACATTCTTAGGGAATTATAACCGGTTTCAATGTAGAAAACAGTTGTGAGCACTGAATAGGTAATTTGTAAGTGGCAGGATGTCCTGGAGTGTGGACAGGTTGGTGGTTGTATTTTTTTTCCCGGGTCTTCCAAGTACTTGTGGGTTGTGGTTGGAACACAGGAAAATAGCAATAGAGGTTGATAATAAAGCGCTTTTCCACTTGTAGACTGAACGTGGAAAGCCTTTCCATGGGGTTCTCTCTGTTCGGAAACCTTTAACTCTCCTTTCTATTAGCTCAAAGACTGCTACAGCTCAGCCGAAACGGCTGGGATGCTCGACTTTTGGGCGGAATGTCCAACTTTTTGTAGCCCTGCTGTCAACATCCAGCTTAACAAGTCAGTTGTTCAATCCAAGTACTTTTGCTGCAGAATGTGATCTACTGTATATTGATGAGGGGGCAGCCCCGGATGCGGACAGAGGGGGCAGCCCCGGATGCGGACAGAGGGGGCAGCCCCGGACGTGGACAGTTAGAGCCAAGGGACCCCTCATTCCTAGCTGCGTGTAACTGCTTGATGTGCAGTAACATGCAGACAGTGGCAGCTCCTGTTGGCCTGTCATTGATTTGTACAGGTTTCCTGGCCGTGGCTGATTGCATACACCAGTGATCCCAGCTGCAGAAATGCGCTGATATTTGGTGCTATACGGCCCTAATCACCTTTGCGAATGATGCCTTACACTCGGTTAATGCTCAGGAAGTCACCGTGCAACCATCATAGGCTGTGTTGTTCTATCTCGATGATTTCATTGTGTAGAGCCAGAGAAGAAACGGAACCCCCTGTGACCATCGCTATTAGTTTAAAGGATTTTTCTACAGCTCATGGAATGCTTCCGGAGTCTTCTAACCAACCTGTGTTATAACAAAGAGGAGTCACCACCTCTCACAGCTAGACTCTCATCCCGCTGCTGTTATTTCTTGGTGGCGGATGTTTGCATCGGTGGATGGTGTTATATGGGTCTATTCAGGAAAGCAGCACAGACTGTATTTGTAATGTTTAAAGTGCAGCAAATCATAGCAGCAAGTCAGAAATTGCCAGCTAATGTGATTCCAGTGTAAGAAAATGTGGCTGGTATGGGTTTCAGCTCGGCACACTCTATAAGGAGTCATTCACACTAGCATATGCAGACAATGCTCGGGTACAACACACGCCCACTGGAGTGCATTTTGTGTAGAGTAAGGATAGACAAATGTATATGGAATTCAGGAGCCAGTCTGTCCAATCCAGGAGCCAGCAGGATTTATTTAGCAGCCAGCTCCATTGACAATAGCCAGAGAAAACGGCAGAGGTTGGTGCCAGCTGTAATTTTTAAGGAGCATTGGCTACCTGGTTTCTGGGATTGGTCCAGCTCTGTTGTAATGCATTGCACTGTTTACGTTTTCTTACAATGTAAGTGATATGTCAGAAAATTTCATTCAACTCTGCACGGCAGCGCGTTGCAATGCTTTAACATGCATTGTCGTGCATTGCAGTACACATAAATAATGGTAACAGGGCACATCGAAAACAGTTGGTTTCTGTGAGCCTGCGTTGATCAATGCCGATCAGCTCACCCAGTGTGATTGACCCCTAATTTGCTCGGGCTATGGACCCGCTGATCGCCTATATGTGAAACACCCGGTAACGGGTGTGTTTTAATCGTCGGGTCTTTACTGCCCGTGCGTGCCCGCTAGGGGGCGCGCGCGAGCAGAAAAATTGCCGTCTGGAGACGGCAACCCGCAGATGTAGCAGTGCCATCCGTCCGTTTTTTTTACTACGGGCGAACGGCAAGAGGTTAATACTTGGTATGGTAGCCTAACAAGATGAGTGACTTTTTTCATAGAGCCTTTTGGGACTATTCACACAATGGGTCCATTCGCACAAGCCACTCTGTGGTGCCCACTGCGGGTCCAGTGCTGAAAAAAGTAAGGCACGCTGTGCTTTTTTTTCAGGGCACACCACTGCGTTCCCAATGCAACACGGGGGTTTGATAAGATTCCATTCGTGAACTGGCAGATTGCCTCGACTTGGGTTGGGGCTGCACTGGAAACAACTGCTAGCACAGCCCCAACGCATGTGGTGTGAATGGGCCCTTATTTGTTTTAATACGCATGTGGTACGAATGGGCACGTTCAATGTTGCATGCACACGTCAACACACACACACAGAACAGTGTAAATCCAGCCGTCAGGCTCTGTACCACTGCTGCACCCCTTGTCTGCATTCTGGGCTTCTGGATAACATTGCCACATTGGTGATTCAGCTTGCATAGGCCGTAAATAACGCGATTTGTGTGAAGCGGTATCTGTAAAGTAAATAATGAAAATGTATTATTTTGCAGCTTGAACAAGGCTTTAATTTTATCCCCGATGCCCATCAATTTATGTCTGTATCGGTGTCTGCTCCGGATTACTGTTCCCATGAGTGACTGTGACAAATAAGACAGCGCGTAATCCTTTCTATTCCCCTTTCATAATAAAGAAAAATCTTGCATTTCCTATCGATCTGCCCGCCACATAATTGTGTGTGCATGCACATATGTGCTTATTGCATGAAAGATCTTGCGCTAAAGCCGTTTATTAAAATTCCATATGCCGGAGCCACTGTTTCTGGGCCCTCTGGTCTTATTGCCGCTAATCTGAAGCTGGAGCAGACAGCAACAGGAAATGAGGGAATCTTGACTGCAGACACGGAAGAGCCTTCTCTCCCCTTTGATGTGTGCAGGAAAATGCATGGATTGTCATTGACAAATAAACCTGCCCAAATCACAGGCACAGACCTCAGACACAAAGAATTCACCTCCCTGCAAATAAACCCGGGGACCTCGGAGCTGGGACAGAACAATAGACGGACGCGGAGAGTCTTTTAACCCTGAAATGGCATTGTACTGTGTGTGTGTTATACTGCCAGCATCAGCCAGCCATCGTTCCGTAGTTTTTGTAAACCCCAACCAGGAATTGCTCTTATTTGTGCTCATTTGGTCGGTTGAATATACCAAGGGGCCGTTCACACCATATGTGTTGGGCTGCCTTGGACAACCTTGCTCAGCACAGTTCTAACGTGTAGACAAGGCAATTTGCTGTATGTTGTAATAGTTAATTTCACACCGATGTGCATTGTCGGTGTGCGCTAAAAGGAAAAAAAAAAAAAAAAAGTATGACCTGCTGCATTTTTACACTGCAGTTTTGTTACAGACTACCATAAATGAAATGTCATTTTGAGACATTTCAATAAAGTTTTAACAAGTAAAGTAAAGAGTGTGATGTGTTTTAAAGTGACATTAACCCCTTCATGACTGAGGCCCTTTTTTCCATTTTTGCACCCATGTTATATTCCACATTTTAGGCCTGAAAATGACGTAAAACCCCCCAACATTATATATTTTCTGAATGCCAAGACCCTATAGAATAAAATGGTGGTAGTTGAAAATTTTTATGTTGCGCAATATTAGCGCAACTCCTTATTAAACCCCAAAATTTAGTGACAAATTTAATTAAATGCCCCAAAACACAACAAATTACCCATTTTTTAAATGAAATATAAAAGATGAGGTTACAACGAGTAAAACGATACCCAACATGCCCAGTTTACAGATTGCGTGCGACCGTGAAACGGCGAAAAACTGCAGTACCCCAAAAAATCAATAAAAGACACTTTAAAAGCCCCCACAGGTCATCAATTTAGAGATACCCCAAAATACTGGCCCTAGGATTATTGCTCTCACTCCGGCGTGCGCGGCGATACCCAACATGTGTATCGCGTTCGTCGTTTTCATGCGTAGGCGCACCC
>NW_017306291.1:1033511-1033737 GCF_000935625.1 Nanorana parkeri | reverse complement strand
CCTTCTTCGGGACGCAGAAGCGATCTGGCGACAGGTAAGTCGCCAGGATCGCTTCTGTTGTAAAGCCGACAGTCGGCTCTACAAGTTTAAACAGAGTCCCGGCGGCAAAAGTCGCCAGGATGGCTTCTGTTGTAAAGCCGACAGTCGGCTCTACAAGTTTAAACAGAGTCCCGGCGGCAAAAGTCCCCGGGAGTCTGTGTAAACAGCCCCGATGCTGGCGACGTAC
>NW_017306291.1:1021950-1033490 GCF_000935625.1 Nanorana parkeri | reverse complement strand
TATAAGGATTTACCTTAAATGATGCCTCTGAATCCGATCTTCTTCCTTACTGTAGTTTTTAGCTGTCCCTCCAGCGCTGGTGCAGGTCTCCGATCCAGCGCTGACTCCTCTGTCCTCCTCTTCTCTGATGTCCCACGGAGTCTGTGCACACTGCTCCATAGACTTACCTTGTGTCTCTCCTCGTCTCCCGGCCGAACATCTGAACTGCATATGCGCCCGCCCCAAGACCCGGCCGCAAGATACATTTTCAGATGTTCGGACAGGAGCGCGCGGTGAAGACGGGTAAGTTTAAACCTCTTTCAAAAGGTTTTTTTAAAGAAAAAGTTTTTGCATATATCTACTGCTTGCTAGCATTAGATATATGCAAAAAAAGTGGGCACGCATTATAAGCATACCGTGCGTCCACTGGTGTAATAGTGTTTTGTTCTGTTTTACTTCATGCAAAATATATCTGTTGATTTTGCCAGAAATCTTGTAAGCTGATAACTTTCTGTGTTCTTTGCTTCTACTGAATCTTAACATAAATCATGCTTTCCAGTTCTCTCTGTTGACTACAACCCCAGCCAAGTTATGGAGAGGAAAAGCGAAGCAGGTGTTCTGCAGTATTAACACATATGCTGTGCTAGGGTGACAATGCTGCGGTACAGTGAGTGTGTGTTGTCACACTATTACAGGAAGTGTGTTACTGGCAGGATCATCAGGGGAGGGATAAAGAAAAAAATCCTAAAAAATAAAACTAATGCAGCCACCGCATTTAAACATTGATGAGCTGCAATATTTTGATCTTGTGTTTAGATACGTTTTAAAAGAATGAGGGAGTCTGGAGACTGCCATAGTTGAGCTTTCCTTCTGAGTATGCTTGATCTTTTGCTGTCATGCAGAACCTGTGTGTTCAATACTTTCCAAGCCACTCAGAACTAGCATACCATCTAAGGCACCTTTAACACTGCCTTCGATCAGGTCCGCCTGTCAGTTTTTTAGGTGGACCTGACCTGAAGCTCATCATCAGTCTGTGGGGAGACGGATTTAAATGGACAAGCATTCATTTACGTTCAAGTCCATCTAGATCCACCTGGAACAGAGTTCAGTTTTGGCGGACCAGAATGAGATGAGATCAGAGGATGTGAACGGACACATGTCCACTTTCATCCCACTCCCCATAGACCTAGCAAGGGTCCAGTTGGTTAATTTTTTCCCCCTCCATTGTAAGATAGAGTGAACTGAATGGACACGGATGTCACAAGGATGACCTCCATTCCATACCGCTGCGATCAACAGGAGATATGTGCAGTGAGCCCCTACTGATCAGAATGGACACCAAGGGGCCAGTGTTCTGAGATGCCCGATTTGCATGCTTGTTCCAGGTCAGCATCTGAAAAAATTGAAGCCAAATAGAGCCAGACAACCACCATTTTTCAGGTGGTCAGCAATGGCAACCTTCATATTGGAGAGTAAATGAAATCAAAGCAAAGGATGATTATCTTTGCGGTATTTTAAGCTTGGCTTCACCCACACTCCTGTTAGATCAGACTTTGCATTTCGATGGCCTCCAGGTACTTACATTTGCGATACGGGTGGATGTTGGAAATGATAATTAGACATTTGCATTGTATGTGTCGCTTCTTCCTATAGGTGTGTGTTCGTAGCAGGTAGAATGCATGCTAGGTGTATAGTAAACCAGCTGTCATCCACAAGCGGTAGGCACACAGCCTTCCAGCACCGACTATTTATATTGTGTGACTTAGATTAATGCAAGAGCAAAACAAAACTGCCTCTGTAATGTGTGTGAATGCTGACGTTGGTTTCTGTACATTGCTTTTATATATTTTTGCACATTTCTGTGTGAAATAGCTGCTGTAGAATCACGGGTTCAGTTCTCAGAATGATAAAAGTGCATAAACATTAATAGAATCAAACACCATTTAGTGTCCTCAATAACACTTGTGACTTCCATGTCTTCCTAGGACTGATAAAGGCGGCGGGAGAGTCGAAGCTTTTTTAATGACTTCTATTTTTTTTTTGTTGGAGGGGGAGCATTGTGTAATGAAGAAAGTTCCTCGCCATCTATATGTGACCAGCAATGATAATTATGATTTAAAAAAACTCACTGTGTACATCTAATTTCGGTCACACGATCACCTTGGTGTTATTATAGGAAGATGACAGCCCGCTCTGGGAGAAAGTATTGTTAATAGAATCCTACTAGTTCTAACGGTTCCCATTAGAGATGCACTGATAGCGGTATTTCGGTATCAAGTACGAGTACCGATATTTTTTCCCCGGTACCGATACCGGAAGTCTCATTAAGGAAGCCAGGCGGCGTGTAATGGACTCGCTCCCGGCTTCCCGATTAGCAGGGAAGCTGTCCCCATGCTTCTCGTCACTAGGTGACCAGAAAGCATGGAGCTGGCTTTGTGGCCAATCAGGAAGCCGGGCGCCATGTAATGACACGGCACCCGGCTTCCTGATTGGCTGGGAAGCTGGCTCCATGCTCCCTCGTCATGAAAAGTCCTGCATGCTGCATTTTTGGTTCATTACTCTGTGATCCCATGCAGGTCTTTTGGACACCAGGCAGACATATGAATGTAGCTCTGTAATCATTCATACATCATTAAATGTAAGGCTCACTTCCTCATCTCACACTACAGAGTAAGGGGAATTTATCAAAACTGGAGCAGACAGAATCTGGAGCAGCTGCACATAGTAACCAATCAGCGTCTCTATAGTTTGTTCAGTTAAGCTTTGAAAGATAGAAGCTGATTGGTTGCCATGGGCATCTGCTCCAGATTCTGTCGCAGTTTAGATAACATTTCCCTCAATGCCCAACCGCCCACCACCAACGCCGGACGGTTGGCAACTATCAGAATACCAAAATATGCAGCATTTTTTTCTGACCGGAATGCAGGCATTGATGTGCCACTCATTCCCGTGCAGCCAATCGCAAACTTGGCCGGAGGCTGAGTTTGCGGTGCCTTTGACTTCAAAGCACCACCACGCCCCCTCTCACCCCAAAACAAAGTGAGGCGGCCCGGAATGCGATCCAGTGCGTTTCGGCTGGTGTGAACTAGCCCTGATAGACACAACAGGAAGTGAGGGCCAAATGCTTCCAAAGAGTGAAATCCCTAGTGGTTAGCAAGGTCACCAGAACGAGGAAGATTTCCCATATTTTTCTGTTCTGGTGACACTCAAAATTGGGGATTTCCTTGCACTTTCCTGTGTCCCCATCTCCCTTACAGGGACACAGACAGCAATAAAAACCTGACCGGTGTTTTAAACCCTCTCCACTCTATCCAAATAAAATAAAAAAACAAGGTTCTGGCTTCAGTTGCACTTCACATTTGTGTCCATGTACCCACAAAATACAATTCTGCCAGAACGGCCATTGAATCATCACACTCCTTGACAGATTGATGCCCCTCGGTCACTGTTCCTGGGGTGAGCATTCTTATAAATGTTGTCGGCAGCTCCTGTGTTCTGTTGCCTTTCCTGATGGCTGCCAGCACATTTTAAGAGGGAAAATGGGATTTTGGCAAGCATTGAGGTTAAGCAGTTTCGCTGAATAAGAAATGGAGCCCTTAAATTCCACCATTTCAGGTCAGGCTGATGCCCGTGTTGATTGCCATTTACCAAGCAAACGTGGGAAAAGCTCCAGCACACATTTGGAGCGTACAAGTGATTTCTGTCTCATAAAAGGCTAGACCTGGAGGCCTCGAGAAGGAGAAGGGTGCATGTAAACCAGGCCTATAATGAAGGCACAGACCTACGGAGAGCCCTGCTGCTAAGCATGACTGCCTCAGCCAGCACCCGAGGGGTTAAAGTCTTTCTGGACAGTGAAACCTGCTTCTTAGGAGAAGGTTGGAGGTGTCCTCTTCCCGTGGGAATGTAGGCACTCTTTGCCCTCTTTGCATGGTGCACAACCCTCTTAACAACTCCACTTCCAAATCAGCGGCATGAACGAGCCACTTCCTCCCCTTCCGATTCACTTGACTGGCTGGCTGGATTTATTTCTTGTAAGCAGTTTTGCCTCCACATGACCAGAAAGCTACAATATTTCATTGTTTTATCCCACGCAGGCCAATCACCGCAAAGCTAGTTTACGATTGTCCCAATCCTCTGTAAGCAGATTTGGATGACAAAAAAGCAGGAAACTTAAATGTTACTAAAGTGTTTTGTTAAAGGGGAACTCCAGGCAGCAGCATGTTGCTGGTATAAAAGGCATGAACAGAAGGAACACTCCGTTCGCAGAAGCAGACACAGAAACCAACTTTAAAGTATATTTAAAGTCTCGTGTTTTTTTTTTGTATAGATCTACTTCTAGCTAGCAAGCAGTAGATATATGCAAAAACAAAGTTACCAAAAAGGTTATTACGGTACTCACCTGTGTCTCCGCCGCTCGCTCATGTCTGAAGATTCTCGAGCGACCGTGAAGGATCATGGGGCAGGCGCATGCACGGTAGAGATCTTCGCTCCGGAGAAGAGGAGAAACGCAATGCAAGCAGCCCAGCAGCGTGCACCCGCACAGACTCCGTGGGACACAGAAGACACAGCAGTCAGCGCTGGATCAGACACCGGCACCAGCGCTGGAGGGAATCCTGAAAACTACTGGACAGAAGAAGATGATCGGATCAAGAGGCATCACTTAGGGTAAGCCCTTAAAGCAGCATTTGGGGGCAGGAGGAATGTGACCTTTTATGTCAATTTAAGTTGTGAGCTGCTGCAGTCCCAGACTGAATGTGAGTGGACAACAGTGGCACCCCCCAGCTGCCTGCATAGTGACTGCATCTCATAGGACACAGTCACCGTTGGGCTGATAGTTTTTCGATTGGTCTCAGGGGAGTTTATAGATCAACTTTAGTCATGCTGCGTGGTGTTTGCAGGGCCACCCATAGCTTGTGTTTCTGGCATTTCAGTAGGAAGCCACCAACATTTCAGCTGTCTATTGGGGCCTTAAAGCAGAACTCCGGGCAAATCAAATCTTAACCCTTGCAGTGCGGCTACCCCCACACCTCAAGGGTTAAGTGCTTGTTTTGTCTAGGGAGCTAAAAGCACAAAGTTATACTTAGCCGAACAGCCTGCTCTTAAACCAGTCCATTCAGCTTCTCTCCCCCTCCGCTCCAGCTGTCTAAGGTTCATCATGTTCTGTACAGTGTATAGAACATGAAGATGCTGAGGGACATTCCATCCCAGGGAGCAGTGTAAGAGCAAGCCAGGATTGTGGTTCGGGTGAGTAGAACTTTCCTATTTTAGCGCCCTAGACAAAACAAGCAATTAAAGTGGACCTCTACCCCCTTTCACTAAAAATTACATCAGCATGCAGCTCAAGTCGCGCATAAAAACACTTGAAAAACACACAAACAAATGCAGCAAAAAAAACCCCTACCAAGCATCCGTCCGTGCTTAGGTGTGAATGGAGCCTTATTGAAGGGGAGAAGGTGGCCATATGGAAGTTTCTAATTGCAAGTGGAGTTGTCGGTGTGCTCCACATATAAACAGGTATAAAACACTGCCTGGCCCAAAAAAAGTCTAATTTTATTATTTGGTTGGATCGCCTTTAGCTTTGATTACGGCACACAGTCGCCCCAACATTGTTGCAGGCTTATGCAATGTCACAACATCTATTTCCATCCAGAGTTGTATTAATTTTTGACCCAGATCTTGTAGGGATGATGTAAGAATCTGACCACTGCGTAAAGTCTTCTCCAGCACATCCCAAATATTCTCAATGGGGTTAAGATCTGGACTCTGTGGTGGCCAATCCATGTGTGACAATGATGTCTCATGCTCCCTGAACCATTCTTTCACAATCTGAGCCCGATGAATCCTGGCATTGTCATCTTGGAATATGTTCAATGTGCCATCAGGGAAGAAAAAAAAATCCATTGAGGGCCGGTTTGCACCACAAAGTCCCCGTTCCAGTGCGTACGGCCTCTGGAACGCACTGGAATGCAAGACGGCTGGCTCCCTGCGTTCAGGGGTGGGAGGGGGCGTGGCGGTGCATTGAAGTCAACGGCACCGCAGCCACGCCCCCCACCCGCACTGCGTTGCCTGGAACGCAAGCACATTAATGCTTGCGTTCTGTTCCAGTGCAATCTGCAAAAATAGTGCTTGCAGTATGCGGGCGATCACACTGTGGGCGGAGGGCGTGTTTGCGGTGCCATTGACTTCAATACATTGCCACGCCCCCTCCTGCCCCGAACGCACTGGAACGTGGACTTTGTGGTGTGAACCGGCCCTGATGGAAAAGCCTGACCATTCAGTATATTCGGGTTGGCAGCTGACCTCATTTGTTGGGGACATAACGTTGCTGAACTATTTTTGGGCCAGGCAGTGTAGTTTGCAATACTGTATGTTTAAGAATTTATTTTCTGATGACATAGTATCTCCATTCCTCCAAGTACTGATCTGCTGAGCGCCAATGATATTAAAAAGCGTGACAATTCCAGCTTGCTCTTTTCAAGGTTTCATTTTTTTTTTTCCTCCAGCTCCTTGCAGTAAGTCAGAGCTTAGTACTTCCAGCTGGTTCCTTGATTGCTTTTAATACCCATCCCCCTCCAGCTTGTTATCAGTTAGACGCCTCACTGACACTACCTCCTACCTCCCCCAGAGTCCTCCGCTATGTGCACTGAATACACATGGGCTCCTTTTAAAGGGGAACTATAGTCCTTTCAAAGTGCGTGTGTATTCAGGCTACACGGTCAGTTGTTTTATTAGTTAGTCTGAGATAGTAAACTGGCTTGCACTGAGAGAAATAGTAATGAACAGCAAAAATGGCACCCTGTGTGTCACTGCAAACTATACACTGATTTTTAAAACATTAACAATGTTGCAAGTGGGCGAGGGACTCTCCCCTACAGCAGGGCAGGCAGTCTAAAAAATACATTCACGTTCCCTAACTATTAGACTCTGTTCACATCTAGGTGTAGCCTGTACATGTGTCACATTTATGCACATTCATGCGCGTTTGTTCTTCGCGTACCGCGTGGGCCTATTAGTTTCTATGGGTGAAAAACTCGTGCATGTAGCAAAATCTGCAATTCTGCATTTTTATTCCCCTCAATTGTGTGCAGTTTTTAACATTAAAACACGCACAAACGTTCCCGCAATGCCTAGGTATGAACCAAGCTTCAACAAAAATGCATCTTATTTGTCTATCACTCAGCTGTAGATCCTCAAATCATCTCTGAATTTATAATGACACTGTCCTTCTTTCCTTTGGAAGAGTATCACAACGGAAGGAAATCGGAAGGTACAATTGCAAGTCAATGGACCCTCCATTGCTTTGCAATTTCCTCCAGATTTTGGGATGACTGGGCCCTAAAAGGGGGTCACTGCGGTTTCATATAATCCGGTGATGAAGTTAAGGTTTCGTCTGATGATGATTTTTTTTTTCTATTTAGACTTGCTATATTTGCGATGAGCAAGGGAGAGAGAGCAAAGCTGCTACTGGGGCTTGTATGACCTGCAATAAACATGGATGTCGACAAGCCTTTCATGTCACTTGGTAAGTTGTCTGATTTTACTGTCTACATAAGTTGTGTGTTTGATGGTCTTCAGCGAAGTGGATGGTTATGCTGTAAGAATGTACTCCTGTGACCTAGGTTTATGAACTCTGCTAAATAGTGGGGGGCATTCCAAGTTGAGTGGAAGCAGTCAGTGGGTATATCTGATTCAGGTCCCATGCAATAGTACCAGCTGGCGTGGTCAGGTTCAGGGTAAAACTGCAAATTCAGTTTTTGGGCTTCTTTGTGGTGTCCCAGTAGGTAGGAGGGGTGAGGATTATGTTTTAGGGCTCAGTTGAGGGTAAGGTTAAGTGTTCAGCCCCATGTAGACTTGAGTGGCACCCGGTGGATCTTGCCAGCACACTTCATTGCATGCATATTTTATCGTACCGTGTGCACAGATGTGTACCTCTTGTGTGTTGCGTTGAAAGGTGCCTGTGGTGTGCTGCCAACCCAGTCAAACTGAACGATCTGCCTTAACAGGGCGCAACTTGAGGCACAAAAATGCATTGTTAAAGCAGGTCATAGTGTAAATCTGGCCTAGGGGTCAGCCTTAGGGTTTGGTGAGGGGCCAGGGCTTGTTTGGTGGTAATATGTTTCTTTAACATGTTTCCAGTGCTGAAAGAGTTCCAAAGAACTACCAGCTCTCAGCACTGAAATCAAATCAAGGCTGCAGGGAGGTAATTGTAGGCGTTGGCTCTCTCCATTTTATCTGGGTCATATTAGTTGTGCAGAATCTGTTTCAGCCTAGAATACCTGCATGAGCAGTCTCAGATGGAGCTGCCGTTCTCCTACTGTCAAGATGCTTACTCGTTTTGGGACAACATTGTCGCTGATGATGAAGTGATATTGGTACACATGCTGAGCAGAGAATGGCAGCTTCATTTTAGGCTTCTCATAAAAGAGGGTTTTTTGCTTTGCGCCCTGGAGAATGACATTTGGCAGACAAAAATTCTGAGGAGCAGCAAAGGGCGTTCTCAATTCATGAACCTGAAGGTCTGTCACACCAACACTACAGCTGAGAATTGAGCCATAGTACACACCTGATGCATGCTTCTTGTTTCAGTGCACAGTTTGCTGGCCTTCTTTGTGAAGAGGAAGGAAATGGAGCAGACAATGTCCAGTACTGCGGTTACTGCAAATACCACTATAGCAAACTGGTAAGGACTTGTACGTGCAGGTGTTACCATTCTTGCTTTGTACGTTTGTTTGCAATGCATATACATGCTGCACAGAGTTCACATTTGAAACTCATCACACGGGAACCACAGGTTTTTATGTTTAGATGGCTTCTGTTCAAGATTTCTGTGGTTTGAGAGTCGTGGCACATGAAGGATGGGACAGGAGCATCCTAGAAAAGTTTTTTTTTTGTAACCATGTAGAGATCACTGTAGAACATCTGTAGACAACATACTGTACACACACCCATAAATTGTCAGTACTACATTTTAACAAAGTCTCATTTTGCATATCTGTGTTCTCTTGGCTTTTTTTAATTTTTATTTTTTATATGTGCTTAGTATTGATTAGTAACCAGAGAAGTCGCTATTACTTTTCATTGATGGACAATATATATGACCAATGATCTTACTCAGAAAAAAAGAAATGCATTTGGTTGTCTTCATTACTTTAGAATTGCACAGAGGTATATATCCATGTGGGCCTACATTGCTGTTGATATAAGACTCGAGACCTTTAGCTTGCTGTCTATACAGATTGGGCTTCCTGTGACTCTTTCACCACGGTGGTGGCTTTGTTTGACCTATTGGTGGGTTAAGCAATGGACAGTGCATATGATTGTTAGATGCATACATGTACCAACACAATCTTTAAAATGGACCTGAACTCAAAAAGTAAACATTTGCTATCTAACGTGGAACATCTAGAAATTCTAATTTTGCCTAAGCAGTACCCTGAACAGTATATCTTTTGTGTTGAATGTCTCTTCAAACTAAGCAGATAACCTCCTGTGCCTTGGTACTCCTGTGCTTATGTCCTGCAGATATATATCTGCAATGTGAGATCATATAGGGCACTGCTGCCTCTGACTGTGAGTCTTAGGAGATTTGGAGCAAGATTTGGTGACGTCATTACTGTGCTGCTACGCTGTTCTCCTTGCCAAAGAGAAAACTATACCTGAGGACCTTCCGTGCAAGGATCTCTCTGCTTCAATCATTCTATTGACCTGTGTTACTCCACCTCTTCTGCTTCTTGAATATTCCCACATCAGTCATGAGGGAGGCAGCTTTGACTTGAGAAAGGAAAGCTTTCTCTAACAAAACGCCCACCTCCATTCAGGGACACGGTGCAGAACAAGTCAGTAATGGTAACAAGTCATGGTAAGTCAGTAATGGGAACTAGATCAACTACATGGAGACAGCAGGAAATACTGAACATATTTGTCACCAGTACACCAGGATACAGCTTGAATATCAGTGCAAATCCATTTTATTAATTATATTTTATTATTATTTTATTAATAAAATACATTTACTCATATTCACATTAGTATATGTCTTCCTGTGACTCTAAGGAGAACTATGGCAAAAAAAAGGTTGGGCCTTGGTTAGCTTTTAAAAGTGAAAATCAAGGTGGGCACAGTAGGGACAGGCTCTGTTTCCGCTCTGTAACATACAATAAAGAACACAAGCCCTCCGATTTTTAACCCTTTGTTAGGACAGACTGTTCAAATCTAGTTTTCAACTGATGGGGATCTGCCAGCCCAGGGCAGACAGGGTTAATTATGGTTAACATTACCTTCACAACCCCCTCACCATTACATAGACAGGGAAAACTTTCTGAAAAACATTGTTCTTATAAACAACCATCATGTAAGAATGGAGTGGTGTCCACTGTCCTTTTTTTTTTTCTGAAGAAGACGTAAATATTTCCCAACATTTCTTATTTTAATGGAACAGGATTGTTACAACAGTGGGCATTATTATTTGAGTATAGGTCCACTTTAAAGTTGCTGCATTCCTTGCCCTTTGCTCGGTGTAATTATTTTTTATGTGTGCATTCTGTACCTTCTGCAAGTAGTCATTATGATGCACTTAGCTCACACGGGGGGACCAACAGCGATGTAGTGGTCTGTAGGGAAACGCTGTTTGCAACAAAGAAATTCAAAATGTATGTAACCTCTGTCCTTCACACCTGTGGATCTCGGACAAGATTTAATTTGGTTCATTGACGGATTAAATAATTGATATAACAAGAATCTCACAAAGGCTATTTTACATGTATATAACACAGCTCCGCCCATCTATAAGAATTGTTTAATTTTTTTATATGATTAAGCAAACATGTGATGATAGATACATGCCAACTGCGCTTACTGGCTTGTATTTAAATGTGCTGCCAGTCTGATCTTGGCTGCTCTATCCAAAAAGACTAAGACCTGGAACAAAAAGTGTTAGAGAATCACCTGCACACCATACAGCGCTTGAACCAAACTAAATGTCCATTGGTGCTTGAAGTGATGACACGGATGGTGCCATGGTACAGTCCAAGTAAAAATAGAAGTCACCAGGACTTACTTGTAATGTGCAAAAAGGATAGCACTTTTATTGATGCGTCACATGCGTCAAGAAGCCAACGTTTCGGGGCTGCGCAGGGTCCCTTCATGAGGACGTCATCGTGAAGAGACCCTGCGCGGCCCAGAAACGTTGGCTTCTTAATGCATCAATAAAAGTGCTATCCTTTTTGCACATTACAAGTGAGTGCTGGTGACTTCTATCTTTACTAAGACTTGGAACAGGCACATGGCAGCTGTGGAATCTGCACCTTATGGAGACTCCCATTTTCCTGTCCGTACTGGTGTAGTGTCAATATTGTTATTGCTTTTATAAAAGACCTACACGTATAAGTGTGTATACATGCCACCAAAGTCTTGTACATGTCGATGTATTCTAGCTCATTTGAATGCAGTATTTGAGTTATTGGTAGGTGAACTCAGGTACTGGGTGCTAGTGTGATAAGATGTGTCCTAAGAGTTCGGTTAAAGACCAAAATATAAAAGTTATAAAAGAAAGATAAGCAATT
>NW_017306291.1:954663-1021883 GCF_000935625.1 Nanorana parkeri | reverse complement strand
TGATAAGTCCATAATCACTTACCAAAGGCATATCGGTCCTCCTCAGGTTCAATACAAATATGTCAGTCCATACTGTGAATATTTCAGTTCTAGTTGAATACTAATGAGTAAAAGCACCCCCTTTCCCTTTGAACTGGGGACTACCTCATTTTGTGGTTGAAAGAGATGCCAGAATCTTCTTCTGCAGTCAGTTAGGGAGAGTAAGCTCCCTCGGCTTGTGGGTTGTATAGTTGTGGTTTTTAGTTGCATGAATGTCTTCACCAGGGCCCCTCAGAGTTATTTGAAGATAGTGAGTGATTTAAAGGCTTAGCCCTCGTTCACACCTGACCGTTTTGTAGCGCGTTCTACGCTCGACGAACGCTCTACAAAACGGTCAAAAATATAAATTGCATTGTAGCCAATGGCCTCGTTCCCACCTTGCCGTATTTCCGCCCGTCCCTAACGCCCTACAAAACGGCCCACGCCTGAAAAGGTACAGGTACTACTTTGGGCCGTTTTGTAGGGCGTTTTCCATTGGGATACAGCCAAGTAGCCTTCGGAATCGCGGTTAAAAAAACGCGCGACGGTCGCGCATATTACAATACGCCTAGGTGTGAATGGGGCCCAAGTTTACCTTTTTCAAAAATTACTATGAAGTAAAGGGGACCTTAGTAGTGTAAAAGCATAATCCAAAAAATAAACAAATACAGCTTAGTTTAGATTATATACTTGCAGGTCAATCTCTGCTTCCACGGTGGTGGTGCTCAGCTCCCACTGTGACCAGGGGAGGTCGAGTGCACAGTTTGCAAATGCACATACAAAGCCCGTCTCGATAGCAGGGCGCTCATTCCTATTAGGATTTGAGAGCATGCACCGGTTTGTGAGCAGAGCACTTGTTAATGCTGAGTGTATGCTCATCAGTCAAGTCCTCCTGGCTTCTATGTAAGGACGTGATGGAACTGTCCTTTATGGAATTTTTTTTGGCTAGGGTAGAAGGTAGCAAAGATTGACCTACAGGTATGTCATCGAAACTAAGCTGCATTTGTGTAAGCTGGACTACGCTTTTAGACTATTATGTAGCCTTAACTGCGTAGCATTTCTTTTGTATGCAAACTTAAATCACCCACCATCTTTAAATATCTCTGAGGACCTCTAGTAAAGATCTCTCTGCAACTAAAAACCACAACTATAATCGCATGCCGAGCCAGTACAAGGGAGCTCACTCTCCCTGACCACAGCAGAAGATTCAAGCTCTTCTTTCTACCTCAAGGTGAGCTTAGCCTTTAACACGTTAGCATCGAACCAGAACCCTGAAAAGGAAAAACTGTTTTGGATGTATCGACTCTTAGTCACCGGCTCTCTGGTGGGCGATTTAACTTGCTGGCATCCAACCAGAATTGAAAAGAACTGTTTTGGGTTAAAAACCTGGTTTTCGGGTGTAAAGGATCTGCTGTGAGAGTTGTATTCCAATACTATGCCTTTTGAGGTTAGTGTGCCGAAGATTAATTGGATGATTATAGGAGCTGAGGCCTTCAGAGAGGTTAGCAAAAAATTGCTAAACATAAACGTGGCCTTTACGGTAAAGCAACGAGTTTACTTTAATGTAGGCCTTCCCAGTAGCACATTCGTATCTTTCTTTCCTCCCCGGGTGTCTCCAATCAGCTGCTGGGGGTGAGGGAAGGCTACAAGTCTCAGGGCTCATAGCTTACAACAGGGGTGGACAAATTATTTTGGAATAGGTAGGAGCCAGCTTTAATTTTTAAGGAGCATTGGCTACCTGGCTCCTGGGATTTTTCTAGCCCTGGCTTATGCAAGCCTTTGGACTCCTCGTTTGAAAGTGCTGATTGGCCCAGTGCTGTCAAATTGAGCAAATCACATTCTTCTTTATACCCAGAAGTACCAGATATTTCCTTTTGACTCTTGTCACTGAAAGGAGTAGCTGGGAAATTAAGGAGGTGTTGGGAAGGTGTGAGCAAGAGTGATTAAATCAGACCTGTTGCTTTGCCCTGAATTCATTTAAGGTTGGCAAATGATCATTACTTGCTGTTAAACTAGTTTTTCCAGTGCTTATGGCTTTGCAATCAGTCACTTAATGTGAAAAGCTTTTTCCCCTGACTCGTTCTATTATGTTTGTTTCTTGTGAATATGTCTGCTTACACTGGCTGTTCAATAAACATTTGCAAATTTAGTCGTAGTTCTATTTACAGTAGAAATATGATTTTCTCAAAATTGCCAATAGTGGCTTACAACTGCTTAATTGTTTGTTTTTCTCATATGATCTTTTTCTATTCGAGCATTTGGTAGTCTTCTATAGAAAGTGTTTGCTTCTATAAATCAGTGCAAAAGAGTTGGAAATCCTTATTGGTAGGTTTAAATGCATTTTCTCCTCTTCCATTGAGAAGCTACTGCTTGCACCCTTTTTGAATGTTTTTTTTCCTTGAATGACTAAAATTCAAAAAGTGTACTAAAGGCCAACACTATGGAAAATAATATTTCAGTTTTGGGTGAACACCAGTGGTATACACTCTGGCTTGTTGTATCACTTGCGGAATCCAGTTGGTAGATTTCCTGCATTGGTTTGTTTACCTGGCCCATTCTACAAGGCCATTACGAAGGTTTCAGTCACTTAACAAAATGCCTACTACTTCTACATTGTAGGGAGTCAACCAATGGACCACATACCCATAGTTCAGATCTGTTATGGCATTTTGAAGTGATTTAGAAGTCTGGTGTGTAGTGGAATTTTGATATTAACTCATACACTTCATGTTATTAATTTGCATATACATTATTATTAATATGATGTAATAGTTTAAGTTTTTTAGTCTTGAAAGTTGAGCAGCTTTATACAGACATATACAGATTAACGCTTGATGAACCCTAAGCGCATACAAGACTCACTTGGAATATGTGCATGTGCCCAGTCTATGTGCTTGGGCTGCAATAGAAGGGACTAGAACACTTTGGGAGGCATGTCTAAGGAATTGTAAGATTTATGGCTAGGTGCAGTGACGTAGGGCATTTTTCTTACTGTAGCCCATATGATTGTATTGTAAAATTCCTTATAAAAAATCCAGCTGCTATCATTAAACCTGCTAAATGAAGCTTCTGCCTGGTCCGATCCTTTGCTATTCCACTTCGGGGGTTAGATCTCACCTTTTAGGAGTTGGAGAATATAAGAAGGCAATTTTAAATGCAAACACCACTCTGGACTGGTTGAAGTGGACCTTTTAATTCTCTGTTTGGATGGTGAGCTGTTAAGTGGGACCTAAGTCAGCTTAGGTCATGTACTCAGAGTCCTGAAATGTTACTATTTGGAGGGCAGGCCTGGAGTACTGTTCTTCAGCATTGGCCACCTTTTCCTGTATTTTCACTGTCAGCAAAAGTGTTAAAAGACTGCAGGTTGATTTATGGCAAAACCACTAGACCAGAAAGGGGAACCAGGCTGCAGTATTTGTATAGTTGGGGTACTGTTTTACAAGGGAGTGTTGACAGGTGGGACATGCAGGAGAGAACAAGTCACAAGCCTTTAGGCAAGCTCCTGAAGCACTCATCTTCAATCCTTCAGTATTGAATGAAGTTTTGCTTTTTAAAAATAAAAATTAATTGAAAACAAGCAAATATGTAGGATTCCTTATTTTTAATTTAAGGTAAAAGCCAGGTGGATTAGTTTGAAAAGCTGGTGGCTTTTGAAACCGGCCACTCCATATTAGCGCTACAAGATGCCTGTTGTTGCCATTAATAGCCAGAAAAGCCTCTTCTGTGTTTTTCTCTGATTTAGTTTTGATTTGTTACTACGGCCTGACTATCTCTAACAATTTGCAGGGCTTAGCTTTGAAATCAAACTCTCAGAATGAAAAAAACGTAGATCAGTCAGGGGCACAGAAAAAGCGAAATTTTCTTTTGTAGGTATCAGGTATGTTGTGCTGTCTTTTACAGGTTCACTTAGCACTAGGGATGCACCGATTACCGTTTTTTCGGTATTGAGTACAAGTACAAATATTTATATATTGTGACTCGCGGGTACGGAGTTCCTATACTAGTACTTCCGGTTGCATGGAGCCGGCTTCCCGGCCAAACAGGAAGCCGGCTCCATGTTCCCTCGTGGCACAGGAAGTTATGGTATCGGGATAAGTATCGGAGCATTTAGGCGAGTAAGAGTACTCGTCCAAATACTCTGTATAGGCACCAATTTTAGTATCAGTGCATCCCTACTTGGCGCCATGTGTTTTTTGTGTGGTGCACAGTTTACAAGTGGGGTACCATGCTGAGCTGGTGTGCATCTATTTACTTGTTCCCTGTGCAGAGGATTTGCATTGTAAAACAAAATGTCATAAAGTGGGCTTCATGTATTTAGATGTAGAGATTCCACAGCCCACTCTTGGCAATAATTGGGAAATAGATTAAGATTTTTTTTTTTTTTTTTATTTAAGAGCATCATGGGGTCATGAAACCTCAACCTGTTTCTTACTTGGAGACTGACACTTTATCCGTAGTTTGTGTCTGTGTGTTGGGTGGAAGAGGTCATTTGAAGTCTACCAGTTGCTGTCCGCTGTCTGACCTCACACACTGAGCACTCATATAATGGGGGGCGACATGTATGTTTTGCCGGCCAGCAACCGTCAGGCTTCAGGTAACCGTTCGCTCCAGAAATGACGTTTCTAGACCCTAGAGCACACAAAATCAGTTCAGCAATGGCAGCTCCAATATTTCTAACCCAACAGGTGTCCTTTGATAGCCAACAGGGTCCAGTTTGTAGGAGCACAAGAGAACATCAAGTGAGCCGTACAGGAGTCTGGTATTGCAGAGGCCACCATACACAGACAAAAATAACCTCATAAAGATATGAATGTCTAGTGATAATGTCATGGTGTATGGAGCAAGATCAATCAATCACATGAACCATTGGTGTCATTAAAGCCGTGGTGGCTTGAGTCTTTTATCATTTTGTTTTATCTTCGCAGAGAAAAGACATTTTTTTATGCACTGAATTACAGACATGCAGGCCTGTTGAAGAGGCATAGCTCAGAAATTCATTGTTTCTTTCCCCCGTGTATGGCCACCTTTTAGATCAGTCTGCGCTTTAGCAAGATGTAGTCTGTATTGGCTTCTTTAGAATACTGAATTATAAAGAATACTCTAGAAATTGGCTTTAGGATTCTCTGCTGCAGTGTACTCCTTTTTCAGTCGTGTGCTGTAACCATTACTGTAGATTACTTTTCCCCATGCCCCCAAAAATGACATTTTGACTCAGTCTTGTCTGTTAATCCTTTCTCTGCAGAACATTGCATGGCAGTCCTGTTGGCAGGTAATTGGCACCATTGTGTAGTAATTGGAGAGTGATTTGGTGAGTGCTTTCCTCCGAGCTTGTGGCTTTCATTAGCACATCATCTTTTTTATGGTTTTCAGCAATAGAACAGAAAATACACTATTTAAAGAAAAAAAACTCAACTTTTTTTTCTTTCCTCTATTTATGCATAAGTAAACATAGATCATTGATGATGGATATAGCTCACGGTTAGCAGAATATACATTACAAACTGCCATACAGAGTGATGGAAAGTATCAAAAGGTAGTGGTATGTAACACTGCTTCCTTAAAGTCCTTCACCCCGGGAGGCCTCAAACCTGAGACACACACAATATACAGATACGAACTGTGCTGAATGATGGAGCTTACCCATTCTCGTGCAATAGCATACTGCAATGCAGGAGTCTCAGAGTTTTTTTTTAATAGTTGCAGACCTTGCATTATAGGCGCAAGGTGGGTGTATCTGAGACGATGTAGAGTCAGTCGATATTTACATACTATGCACTTCCCAGAAGTGAGGACTTTGGGTCATGCCAAAGAAGGAATAGATGAGCCATCTTGGGAGTTTATACACAGAGTTATCAACACAGGAGTCAGAGGTGACAGTGGGTGACATGAGTTTTCTAGGATGGACCATGTAGATTGGAGATCAGTGCTCTTGTATTGGTGTGTGACCTATTTATACAGTATACAAAGCATAGGCAAGTACTTTGGTGTGGTTTTCGAGTAAAGGAGGGAAATTAACAAACACTTGTGCATGGAGAGAAATGCACTAAGTTCTATGTGCAGACAGATGTGGAGCCAAACAAATAAAAGTCATGCATGATGCTACGTTAATGTGTTTCATAAAATAGTAATGTTTATGCACAGCCATTGCTTCTCCAGTTTCACAGTTGCCAAATGTAAGATAGATGTGTGTGTGTGTATAGATAGATAGATATGTAGATATAAATATATTAGAAAGAGAGACTAAAATATACTTTCCCAATTCCCAGCTGATTACAGTTTCTACTATCTACACTATTGACCAATATGCCACTCCACAACTAGCTCCTTCATAGACCGTTTACACATCTATGGTAATGGTGTATATTTAAAACCATTTTTGTAACTTTGAACTGTGCGAACTGACACACGCTATTCAGACATAAAAATAAACCTAGAAGTGGGATTGACTGTTTTAACACCACATAGAACCTCTCTTTATAACAATGTTAATTTTGGCTCACGGAACCACCAATGCACCAATATTTACACCACAAACATGATGTATTCCGCTTTTGTTATTTTCCCCCCAAGACAAGAGTTTGTCCTTTGTCACTATCTACCAATCATGTTTCAGCTTTGTTGTCTTTGTAAAGCAGGATAGCCACTAAAAGTTTTGAAGACATTGGCTTCAAAATTCTACCCATCTTTTGTTTTTTATTAACCATAAAACAGATGCACATGTTAGCACTAAAGTGGACCTAGAAACAATTTGTAAATGTAACACATCCAGGTATTTATTAAATCAGAGATCACCATGCACCCCCTGAAAATGCCTTCACCTACTTCTCTCTCTGGTAGGATGGCACCATCTTTCTTAAGGCATCATCCAGGGTCAGCATCTTTTTCTCATGTTCATATGTCTAGCAGTTTGGTCCCTGGCCTAGAGGAGACTGGGGAAATGCTTCCTCCTGCCTGCAGCAGACTGATAACATCACCTCAGCCTAGAAAAAGGCACATGATTGAAGCTTAGCGACGGCTTTTTAATGATAAAAGGTGAACCTTACCTAAATCTTATACTATTGCTGTATATTGTGACAGGTCAGGATTTTTGTTCTTGTGCAGACTTGTAAAATGACTAAAAAATCCACTTTAAGAGTGCTCCTTCAGACTGGCAGAGGGTGAATTTATGAATCTGCTTGAATTTGTAATAAAACATAAGCAACATGACACTGCTTCTCTTCTACACTGCCTCTCCGTACACCTTTCTTGTCCAGTGCCCCCCTTCCCAATTCACTCTAAATCTCATTGCTATGACATTTCCCATGCACCTTGTTGTACATTATGTTTTAGAGCATGGCGGCCTAGTTGATGCTTATTTAGAGGTTCCAAGGTCTTTCTGTAGGTACTTCCATCTTATACTTCTTTACTCTGTGTTTTTATAGAGAAAAGGCAGACTGGATTTTAGTAGATCATTTGATCAAAGTTTAAGCGATTCTTCCTCTCACTCTCAGGATAAACATCATGAGAAGGAGAAAAAAGTAAGTTTATCTGCTACCTTCAGCTGCATGGACCAACTGCTCCACCATGATTCATCACCGCTCATTAGTAGAGCTTTTGCCATAATAGTGTCTCTCTGTGCCATTCCTAGTGATGTGAGCTTGACCTAGTTCCTCATTCATTCTCTGCATGTGCTTTTAGATTCACATAACCTTGTACCTGATTGACCCAGCCACTTTTTTTCAGATGATTGGATGAAAATGAACTCTGTTTCGACAATTAGCATTAGAAATTATATTTTGTTATATTTATTACACATCAAGGGTGGAGATGCATCAAATGTTTTTCCTGTAGTAGTCTAATTTAAGGCCCCATTCACACTGAGCGATTTATCGAGTGATTTTTGCGGCGATATCGCTCATATTTCCACGCGATATCGCTCTATGTAGCTTCTCCAATCCATTTTCAATGGAGCTGTTCACATCTCATCGCTCAATATCGCTTGTAGCTCGTCGCTGGTAGCTTGTCGCTCCTACATGACCCTTTTTTCGAGCGATTTCGAGCGATATTGATCCTGATTGCATACAGCCCAATAGGAAAAAGTCACGCGATGTCGCGCGACAAGTCGCTCAATATCGCTTGTCGCGCAATATCGCTCAAAATCGCGCGATTTTCATGTCGCTCAGTGTGAATGGGGCCAAATAGTTACGCTGTTATGTCTTTTGTGCTCCTTCAACTCTCTTGGGTCTCACTGGGCATTGAGGGTTTGACCATCAAGAGAGATTAAACTATATTTTTTCAGACCACTGGTGATCAATGTTAGGCTGGTTGCCCAAATAAAGTAATAAAAAAGCAATAGGCGAGCTTCTAGGTTTGTTTGTTTTCGTGACAATACAAAATATGGAATGCTAACTCTAGTTTGAATATTATGACCTACAGCAGTGTGTGTTCTGCATTTCGGGTTTTCTAAACTGCTCTTCAGTTTTTGCTTAGCTGTAGCCAACCTGTTGATTTTAGCTGTGCGTTCTCTGTGCAGGCATCTGCAAATGAATATCATTCATAGTGCTGCATTCAGATTTGGACATAGTCATTCAAATTGTCTATAGATTGGTGTGTTTGGATAGTTTGGATTTGTCTATGGTAATAGACTCTCATCTGTAGTTTATCTGGCGGGAGTTAGCAATGTACATCAAAGCATCTGTACTTTTCGTTCACCTAAAGCAGATGTAAACCATTATCCCAGTCAGTCCCAATCACTTTCATCTATCCATATACTAATAATCCTGTAATAAAATCTTAAGGAAAGACTCTTTAAATGCCATTTAAAAAAACAAAACTTTTAGTAGTGTTCATGTGACTGCTCCTATTCTGTAAAGGTAAAATTCTTACTGCTTTACTTATATTTTCTTTATTTTAGACCCTATAGAATAACGAGCAGTGTAGCCTTGCAGTGCGGGGTAGCCCCATTGCAAGGATTATTTTGGAACTGCCCAGAGTTCTTCTTTAAAGGAGAACTATGACATGAGTGATTTCCACTCACCTCATAGTTCTAAGCCGACCTGTGACAATGAGACTGTCACAGGTCGGCTCAGTAGATCGGGAGGTGAGAGAACACATACCGGGTTCCCTCACCTCTCGATCCTGTCACGGCTCTCTGCCGTGACAGGGGGAGGGGCTGGATTCCCCTCTCCCCGCTCCGATCTGCCATCGCTGACTGGCGGAACGGACGGGGAGCGGGCGGGTACAGCTGGCTCTGCCTCTAGATAGGCAGAGCCAGCTGTCACTCACGCAGCTGGGCGGATCCCGTCATCTAAGTCGGGATCCGCTCCAGGTGCGGCGTCTCAGTATACCGCGAGCTGTATACTGAGCTTAGGGTAACGGGAGGACGCTAGTTTGTGTCCTCCCATTACCCCAAGGAGAACTATGGGGAAAAACACTGACCCCATAGTTCTCCTTTAACCAACATAGGAATTGTAGAAGAACCATAGCAGACCCATTTTAGTTTTTTTTTTATTTACTTAGTTATGGGAAAGTGTTTAAGGGGGCTTTAGGGTTTATTTACTAAAGAAGTTAATGTTCTCCAATTAATATATTGTAGATGTGTTCAATTATACCCAGTCGTGTGTAGCTGAAATAATAAAAAAAAAAACAGAAAATTGATTTTCACATGATTGGATAATTGAAGTGAAGATGACTTAATATTCCAAGTGGACATACTCTCATCCTTGAGTAGATCCGCCTCAACATATCTTAAATATGGCCTTGTGTAGGGAGCCAGAGAGTAAGAACAACACTCTGATTGCAAAACAAGAGCATTTTATTATAATCTGTTCAGGAACAGCTGCCAATAGCCCAATTTTGTAAGCCTTAAAGTGTTCTAGAGAATATTCACCGTTTTGGTGGATAGTGAAGGGGAGGTGAGTATGGACTGCTCGGCAGGGGAACACTAACAAGAACTTGTTTCTTGGCCCTGCATGGACAAAGCACAATCTTGCATTAGGAGCAGAGGTGAAGGAATGGGTATGGAATGGGCATAGATGGGTCTACTCTACATTCACTGTGAATGATAATTGAAAGATAATACAAAATCACCTGCACTACATACAGCGTACAGACCTTGAGTAAAAGGTTGGTGCTTGAAGTGACAACACGGATGGCGCCGTGTCAGATACAGTCCATAATGGAAGTCACCAACACTCCATGATATGTGCAAGAAGTAAAGCACTTTTTATTCAATCGTCACATGCGTCAAACACCCAACGTTTCGGTGCCCGCAAGGTCCCTTCTGGGATGTCACTATGTCACCCAGAAGAAGGGACCCTATGTGGCCCCAAAACGTTGGCTGTTTGATGCATGTGACGATTGAATAAAAAGTGCTTTACTACTTGCACATATCGAGAGCTGGTGACTTCTATTATGATAATTGAAAGGCACAGCCATGCAAAGCTATTGCCAATGGCCGAGAACAATCCAACTTTTTAGAAGAATTGTTTTTGATTTTTATCATTTGAAGAAGAGACTTTCCCTCAACCGTGGGCTTCAGTTTTCTCTGAAAAGTTCTGACCGCTTCTATGATAAGTATGACAGATGTCCTGATTATCTAACCTTTTAAAAAAACTGTGGTTGTATAAAAGGTGCATTTTATAGATGATCTGTAGTTGAAATGTCAATATTTTTTCTAAGCAGGTGGGGTTTCAGACTCTCAGACTCCTTTTTGTTGAGTTTCGCTAGTCTTGGGACTGAAACAGACAGCTTGGGAATAAATTACACTATGTTCAAAAATAGAGTCCCTGTAACCAAGTCAGTTTTGTGTTCCCTAGACAGGTATTTTTTTTTTACTCACTGTATTGGCAACTATTGGGAAACCTAACACCAGGGGAGCAGTTGAAAACAATATATACGTTGTATGTGAACTGGTCCCCTTGCTAAGATGGAATAACTAGATCCTGCACTCCTGTAGACCTCCAGGGGGCTGATATCAAGACAGGTTTAAGTACTTTTTGTGCCAGCTGCATATAAATATACATTACACTTATTTTGGTAATTCGAACTGGATTAAATGGTGCCTTTTTATATCTTCCTGCAGTACAGCTTTTGTTGCTAAGTTGTATCACACCAACACTTAGGGCGCATTCACTCCTTTGTGTTGCAGTAAAGCACCATACACATGTTTTGTGCTTCCATTAATTTTTATTGTTGCCCCAATTGGTGCAAAGCAATACCTTTTGTGTTTTGGTGCACGCTGTTGCACAAAAGGCACATATCAGTGTTTCTGGCTGTGGTGGTGCGTTGGCAACCCATTCAAATTAATAGGCTGCCTTAACGCAATATATGTTAATGTGCAATTTAACAGGCCGTGATGGGTTGGAAAAGTGTAAATTGGCCTTTAGGGTTTTAAGGTGCACCTGCCGCGTTGAGAACTCAAAAACTGCCTGGCGTTGTGCTTTCATCTGAGGAAAGAACCAAGGACAGCATCCACCACCCCTACCTTTTTCTTCCTCAGTATTTGCTTGTTCCTTAAATACAGGACCAGCTACGCAAGAGTTGAACATCACTGTGATAAATAACAGACATATATGTGTGCAGTCTATAAAGAAGGGCAGAGGAAGAATTTCTTCTGGTATACATGTATCAGAAGTTAATCTTGTAGCAAGGCATGGATGTGTCACCTTTTTTTGGACTATATTGCTACCTGCATGTTCTGATTTTAGATATTTAGTTAATGTGGTAAGGTAGCTGCTTTACACCGATGAAATTTTAGGTTTTACCTATTTTCTTTCATATTCCTATTTGGTTTTTGGTTTCTAACTTGTGTCAGTGGCATTACATTGCTTGATAGCTGTGAGCTTGGCCTGTCTGGCACCTGAACTCTATTACTTTTGCCACCCTTGCCTATTGTTTAATACGAACAGCCACATCTATTAGTTGAACTTATATTAGACCTAATAATCTTCGACTTCCAATTTTTTAAGCAAAAATAAATGTTTGTTACACAAGATGCTCACTTTAAAAAACAAAAACAAAACCCTTAATTGACTAGAGCTGAGAAAAAATAGCACTGTCGCTTTTCACTGTGGGAGAAAATATGCAGACACTGTAAAACGTGTGAATTTTTGATTTCCCAAATTACTTGCCTTCCTCTCTTCACTTAGTAATTTGTATTCTGCGTTTTAATTTTGTAAAAACCTATTCATTCACAATGTGTGTACACCCGCTGTGCTAATAGAATGTAGACATAAGTTTCGCTCTGTTCTCCCATGGTGGTTATTGGGGCTATACTGGGAATTGCTAACCGGATGCTCCTTACCCTATTGTCAGTGCCGGTCGGTCTCATCTAATGACTATAACTGCTAATGGCCAGAGGTACAGACATGCACTGTGTGTTGGTTTTGGGGTGTCGGTAGTCATTTTGAAGAAAGTTAAAGTTATGAGGTGATGGTAATAAAGTGAGAACGGTTTGCAATAATAAAAGCAAGTGCTGATTAGTGTGAAAATTGACTATATGCCAGCTCCACAGTGATTAAATAATGCATGGGCTGCAGCCACACAATGGGGGATCATTGGTAAGGTGCAGAAACAACCATATAGTTGAATGGGAAACTCCACCTCACGCCATTCTGCATAGCTGTATGTGGATGAATGTGCTATTCATACGGCGGATAATGTGTCTAGCCTTATGTCCATATATCTACGTGTACCCGACACCTTCACGAAATGGAACCCTACATTTTATACTAGAGACCTACATTCACAGGATTAATTTTATATCTGTGAACCTAGAGGTACTTGATACTGACAACATGGATGTAATATTCTTTTATAGGTTCAGCTCTTATGTTGTGCATTGTTCACATATTTAGGTCTGGCGTGTGTATGGTGTTTCATTTTTGTGAAACAGGAGCGATAAGATTAAAGCTGATTCCCGGGCTAATGGCTCAATACACAGATGAAATGGGAAGATGGGAGCTGTTTTACCTGCCAAAATATTTGTATTTCTGTCCATTGCGCAGCTCTGTTAGGCAAGGGAGGAGACCTGATTTTTCTCTGCTGCAATCAAGTAACCGTTACAAGTCTTGTTCTCGCCCCACCCCTCCCCTTGACTGGTCAGTGAGAGGATAAGCAGCAGACTGATGATCTCTTCCTTCTGTCACTCTGCGTATTCTTCTAGGATAAGCAGCAGACTGATGATCTCTTCCTTCTGTCACTCTGCTTATTCTTCTATCAGTGTGCTCCTTGTAAGCACATGAGTATTGCAACACAATTGATTGGCTCCTTGTTCTGCTTCTCTCTCCACCAGTCTGAACTGCAAGAGCAAGTAGGCCAAATTCTGGTACATGCCGAGCTTGCATTTTGAAAAATACAATGAATTATGTATTCATGAATACACATAGCTGCATTCATTTTATATCTACCTAGAGTTTAGCTTTGATATATAATTTGAGAGTTGGTCAGTCCAGCCTAGGAGCCAACAATAACCAGCTATCACTGTTTGTGTTTCGCATGAAAGAAGCTGGAGGGTAATTACCATATCTGGATCTCCCTGAAAAGGCGATATTCCGAAAAATTTGGTTGGCTCACAGGACAGCCACTGGAGAGGAAAAGTAAGAAGCCAAAAAAAACTGGGGCATTGCTGTTAGCGAGACTTTGTGACCTAATGCCATGTCTATGTTGAAAAGGATGTCGGTTCCAGCTTTCTGGCTATTGACATCTTTCCAGTCACATATAAAGTGTTTGTACTTTAAGGCAGGGCTGGATAAATCCCAGAGGCCACCTATCAATTGCTCCTTAAAATTTGCACAACATTTGAGGTTTTCTCTAGTTGTCAATGGAGCTGGCTGCTGGATTGGTCAAACTCTGCTCCTGAATTTCATATTCATTTGTCCACCCCTGCTTTAAGGGCCCGTTTACACCAGTTGCGTTGGGCTACCCTAGCGGTAGCCTTTCCCAGCACAGTCCGAATTCATAGATAATGCAGTTTGCCTTATGATCTATTAATTCAGTTCACAATACTGCACTGCAAAAAGTAAGACATGGCGTATTTTTGTGACTTTTCAGGAAAGTTACAAAGAAAGGTAAACCATGCAAAGTATTGTAATCAGCGCACCGCCCTGTTCCCTTCACAGCACACACCAGTGGCTGCAGTAGAATGTGGGTTGCTGGTGTGAACAAGCCCTGAAGATTTGGGCATTGTCATGAAGTGACGTGAATGCTTCTGATGGTAAAGCTTTCAGGCATATAGTGTCTTCTGGAAACAACATACATTCAGTGTATGTACAGTATAATCAAGACACTTTTCTGAGAGGTAGACACTTCTCTACGTTGCTAAGTTTGAGAGAGAGATATTGTGTATTTTCCATGTGCTGGCCATGCTTCTCGAAAATGATGTTCCACTAGCCTTGTCCACACAAGAGATTGTGTTATGATAATAAAGTTGCAAATTTAAGATTGGGCCACTGAAGAATAGACGGGCAAATACACAGAATAGAGGAACTAATCAGTCCAGTCTAGTAAGCAAAAATCACATGAATCCCAGAGTCATGAGAACCTGTCAACCGTTCTGGAAAACGAAAAATGTTGTTGGCAAATGTAACTTTTTTTTTTTTTTTTATAATTCTGCCTTTTTCCAGCTCTGCAATAAAGGTATTTCTATATATAAATGTCCATAAGTTGTATCCCACTCCTAATAACCATATCCATCTAGAAGTTTGTAACATTGAAGATGCCCATAGGATGGACTTCAACAATGTACTTACACAATTTCACTCAGCACTGTGAATATGAACAATGTAACGCTATCATTGCTTGCTGGAAGCATTGCATGCTGGGTATGTAGTCTTAAGAAATGGAGATTGCATCACATCAAGCAGCAGGGAAAGAGATACAAAGCACACTGGGAATCCAGGAAGTTGATGGAAGTGATGGGCAGACGGAAGGCAGCACTCACTACATAAAAGGGATTTTTTCAACTAAGCTTTCATTGTATTATCAAAAACAACTCCAGTATGTATTCCTATTATAATGCTAATGTTATAACAGGAGAGGATATGCTTTGGCTTTCGAACTTCATTAAATACATTTCAGCTTTGAAAATGTATTGTCTTGTCAAACATGTAAGCCTCATGGAGGCACACCAGTCTTTAGGACTTGTGCAGGTGGGCATAAAGCACAGAGACAGCTCTTGTAAATCCACCAAACAGCTATCGGGGGAAAATGGGACATTCTTAAATTGTATCATGTTGTCTCATTATATTTTCCTCAGTTGAAAGAATAAAAGCAGTGCATATGCAACAGAATAGGCCGTCTTAAAAAATGCTGCCACTACTCCATGCATTGCAGACCCTTCAACAATGCTTCCTCAAGTGTGTGTTGACCACAAACACTTTAATCTTATCTAATTGATTCATTTAACATATTACTAACGCTGAAACGTAATTTTTTTTAAATTGATTACACTGCAAAGCCAATCATGCTTGAACTTGTGTCAACACGTGAGTTTTATTGCATGTTAATCCTAACACATCTATTTAAATCAGCCTTAGGGCTTGTTTCCACCAAGGCCGCACGTCTACCGCAATGTCTCGTGCCCGGAACGCAAGGGATCGCACATATAAAGGCTCCTTGCATTCTGCGGCGGGAGGAGACGTTGCAGTGCCATTCAAATCAATGGCACTGCAGACACGAGTGCCCTCCCCGCCCGCAGTACGATCGGCCGCACAGGGACCCGTGGTAATAAAATGCCCTGCGTTCCAGTGCTGTGCGATCGCAAAAGATAGTGCATGCGTGCATGATTTTATTACCCTATTTCACTGGCTACATTTGGCCAGAAATTAAAGTGTTTTTGAGAAATATGCAGCGAAGGTGAGTGTACGCAAAAAAAACCCCATAAAATAATTTGATTTTCTAGATCAAAATGCAAATGCATGTTTTCTATATCTTTGGTCTATATTTTTGGATAATAAATGTTAACTGTTGGAGAAACCAACATTTAATATGAAAACACCAGAGTCCAGATGTTTCTGAATGTCTTTTGAGAAGGGAGGGAGGGGGGATTATGAATGTTGGCTGACAGGGAATGCAGTGTATATAAAGCAGGAAAATGATCGGTCTTTGAAAACATGGTGATTTCCTGGCCACGCTGACCTTTTGTATGAAAATTGTATGGACATTATTGGCAATTCATGCATATATTGTGTGTGTGTAATATATTCTGTGTGTATGTATGGTATGCTATATATGTATGATGCAAATATATTTTATATATATATATATATATAGTGGCAATGCCACAGAGTATCCTGGCAACACGGTCACCCAGGATTCTCAGCTATAGGGGCTGGAAGGTTCCAGAATGCAAATAGTTCTGCAGGGAAGAAACTGGCCTCTCAGTTTCTTACGGGTTTTCCGGATTGTAGCTGGGATCTGGATCTCTGGAGATTTCTTAAGGTGCCCATAAACCTTGCGATAATCGCGGGAAATCCCGCATTCGTACGATAATCGCAAGATGTATGGATGGCGTGCGTCCGTTTCTACTGTACAGTCGCACGTCTTTTGTCTTACGAGCAGGCTCGAAAACCCGCCGAGAATCGTAGGATTGTCAGCGGGTTTGTGGCCTGCTCTTCAGACTAATGCCGCACGGACCGGTGTGCGCAAGCGCGCACTGCCCATTCTGTATTGCAGTCATCGGAAGCCCTGCCCCTCAGGTGGGCGGGTTTGCGATGATCGCAAGTACGATCTGCCTGTCCAAGATGGGCAGATTGTACGTTTTTTTAATTACCTTATAATTGTAAGTGTATGGGCACCTTTAGAATTCTGGGTGGGATGAAATCTCCAGTCCTGAGGTCAGGTGTAGCCAGGAATAAGTTGGCTGAGAGCAGCCTCATTAAGAGCCCAGACCAGAGCTCAGAGAGTGGAGGGTGTGTGGTGTGTAGTGGAGGCATATGAGGGCCGAGACAGGTGCTGTGCGCTGGAGGCATATGAGGCCCGAGGCAGATGGTGTGCGCTGGAGGCATACGAGGCCCGAGGCAGGTAGTGTGCGCTGGAGGCATACGAGGCCCGAGGCAGGTAGTGTGCGCTGGAGGCATACGAGGCCCGAGGCAGGTAGTGTGCGCTGGAGGCATACGAGGCCCGAGGCAGGTAGTGTGCGCTGGAGGCATACGAGGCCCGAGGCAGGTAGTGTGCGCTGGAGGCATACGAGGCCCGAGGCAGGTAGTGTGCGCTGGAGGCATACGAGGCCCGAGGCAGGTAGTGTGCGCTGGAGGCATACGAGGCCCGAGGCAGGTAGTGTGCGCTGGAGGCATACGAGGCCCGAGGCAGGTAGTGTGCGCTGGAGGCATACGAGGCCCGAGGCAGGTAGTGTGCGCTGGAGGCATACGAGGCCCGAGGCAGGTAGTGTGCGCTGGAGGCATACGAGGCCCGAGGCAGGTAGTGTGCGCTGGAGGCATACGAGGCCCGAGGCAGGTAGTGTGCGCTGGAGGCATACGAGGCCCGAGGCAGGTAGTGTGCGCTGGAGGCATACGAGGCCCGAGGCAGGTAGTGTGCGCTGGAGGCATACGAGGCCCGAGGCAGGTAGTGTGCGCTGGAGGCATACGAGGCCCGAGGCAGGTAGTGTGCGCTGGAGGCATACGAGGGCCGAGGCAGGTGGTGGGCGCTGGAGGCATATGAGGGCCGAGACAGGTGCTGTGCGCTGGAGGAATACGAGGGTCAAGGCAGGTGGTGTGTTGAAGCCACACCAGGTACAGCCAGGGAGGCTGAAAGAAACAGACAGTGGCCCTGAGGCTTGATCAGCAGTGCTGTAAGAGAAGAACTTTAAAAGACTGGGACACTGTTAGTGTGTGGCACAACTGGAAAACTGGTAAACCAATATATGTTATGCTGAAGTCAAGCTATTTTATGTTGGACTTCCTTAGTTGTCTGAAGAAAAAGAATAAAGACTTTTTGGTTTAGGAAAAACCTTGTGCGAGTGCTCTGTGAGCTCCTCACCATATCCATCTAGTTTGCAAACTTATTGAAGATGCCCATAGGACGTACTTCCTCAATGCACTGACACAATTTCACTCAGCCCTGTGAAGAATGCACTTCCTTGTGTCCCATCACACACAGCCTGCCTTGTAAACTACAATTCAACGTATGAATAATGTCACATCATCAATGCATAATGTCACATCATCAATGCTTGCTGGAAGCAATGCATGATGGGATATGTCGTTTTGAGAAATGGAGATTGCATCACATTAAGCTGCAGGGAAAGAGATGCAAAGCACACTGGGAATCCAGGAAGTTGATGGAAGGCAGCACATAGGTAAATAAAAGGGATTTCTATCCTTTTTTAAACTTTGATTGCATTATCATGTTCATAATTATTATAGTGTGTGTTCCTATTAGAATGCTGATGTTCTAACAGGAGAGGATATGCTGGGGCTTCACAACTCCTATATTTTGTTTGATTAGCTTCTTCCCTTATTATTAGCACTCCATTTTAAACCATTATACATTTTTTGCTTTCAATTAAGATGGGGAAAAAAAAGTATATTGTTTCATTAAATCCACAATCCACTTAATCCCTATGCCACTTGATTCTTAGGTGTCATTTTGAACAATGTTAGAATTACACTCAGCTGATGCTCGGCCAAGGTCCAACGCAAAGCTCAGGAGCTGCCTTCCAAACCTGCTACAGACCACTCGCTAGCACAAAATGGTCGCAGTGATTTTGTGTTAAAACAGGAAATACTGTGATCATCTGATGTCTGCAGTTCCCTTCCCTTGGGATAACACCTACTTTATATTTGTTTCATGTTCTCATTCACATAACTAGACTTAAAAAAGATATTTTAAAAATGGCTTCTTACCATTTTAAATTGCTCTTTTGTCAAAACCCCAACAAGAACCTTGCATGTGTTTGGTGATGGACTTTTTTATAGGACATAATGAAAAATGTTCCTTTGCACAGGCATCCTGTGGTGGAAAAGTTCTGACATGCAGTGACTTGTAGCTAACCCAACATCTTGTTCACTGTTTGTTAAAGTTGTGCAATTCAGACACCTTTTAATGCTTTACTGCTTTTTTTGCAACGTTTAGCATTCTGAAAAGCATATAGAATAGGAGATGTGTGTAACATGGGTAAACACAGGGCCATTGAACAGCCCAGATGACAATATATGGTATGACTTGCTGCCAAACATATTTTTTTTCTGACCAATCTCTCAGCTCCTTCAAGCAGAGCCGTGCTGCAAGGATAACAAGCTAATCACACATGGATAAGATAAGTACAAACATGTGCTCAGAGGTAGTTCATTGATTACGTGGAACATCTGGTCTGGCTTTGGGGTGTTCAGAGGTCCCTATTCATTATGCCGAAGAGCTCGTCTGGAGGGCTGATGAAGACGTCGCTCCCACTTATCTCCTGCAATTAAACCGTTCCCTAAATTAGAAACCCCTCCATATCGTCGTCTCCATTCCACCGAACTGGGTTAAACCGTCTCTGCCTGCTTGATAGGTCAGTCAGTAAACACACTAAAGGGATTCACATGGAGCAATTTTGATAATCTGTAAGCCCAATTTATTTAAAACCTATTACTTCTATCTCCCCCCCAACCCCTCATGCCGCAGTCCTCGGCTGTTCTCATTAATTATATTGTTTAGCAATAAATCTAACTTACCATAGCGAGGTGTAGTGAATGGCAGACCCATTGCTTGAGCTTAGATCGATTCCTTGTTGGCATGTGTTTGCAGTAGTGCTGGCAGCCAGCCCCTCGATGGTGGCAGCATGCCATGCGTTTCACACGGAGTTTTAATCTTTTAATAAAAATATAAAGAGCATGACTAAATACTAATTTGCCTCCCTGCTGACTTGCAAGTCGTCTACCACTTTGATTTAGTTAGCTCAGCGGAGGCGCTTTATCCGAACCTAGACGAGCCCGCTCTCAGCTGTGAGGCTCAGTGCGAAAATGTACAGTAAAATACATTTCATTTATAGCACAAAATAGGGGGCAACTTAAAATGTCACCATTTAGCTTCTTAATACGTGTTTTCCGGGAGGCAAGGCGCAGACTGCAGAGCACTCGAAAAAGCGGCGGGCAGACGATAGGTTATAGTCTGCAGAAGAGGCATTAATGGTCGCTAAAAGGGTGTATTTTTACACCTAGTATATTCAATAAAGTATTTTTTTTTTTCCTTGCAGGATTTTTTCTCCACGGTATCAATTTGAAAAGTAAAGTGAAAGCAGGATCGTTGTTTGCCTTTGAATATGTTATTGATTTGTCATTTTACAAGCTTTTTTTGACCGTATGCAATTTAATCTAAAGATTTCTGATAAAACGGGATCATTTTCATGCTTGTTACTTTTAATACTTGGGAGCCAAAAAGTAATCGCCTAGTAGAGCAGTTGCATCGGCTACATGTGATTTAGTATCAGTTTTGTAGAGCAAAAATAATGTAGAAATTGATTTACTTTTTTTAAAGTCCTGCCACTGCCAAGTAATTACCAGGATGGTGTCAGTGGAATCTCTGTGGTTATGGAGGAAATCTTTGACTTTATAGAGCTTCTACCTCTTAGAGAGAACCTTGCTATTGTTTGTTATCCCATCTAACAATACCTGTGCATAGAAACGGTTATAGGCTTTTTATTGCTCCTTCACTCGTATCACGGCTCTCTAATAATCCCTAGGTAGCAGATGTGAAAACTCAGTGTCTCATGTCCATGAAGTCACTGGATGCAATTACATCATCCCTATCTCAAATGTACACAGGTCCAGTTCAGACAGGAGCTGGTTAACCTACCAGCATGTCTTTGGAGTATGGGAGGAAACTCACGCAAGTACAGGGAGAACATGCAAACTCCTTGGAGTTAGTCCCTGCAGTCCAGACTGGGATTTGGACTGGGCACCCCAGTGCTGCAAACCACTTGTTTAATAACAATTGGATACACCTGCAGCCCAAGTTTGCTGGATAATGTAAATAAGTGACTTGCACAAATCCCCCATACGCGTTACTATTTGTTGAGGATGGCTGCTCTTTACAGTTATGGGCCAGTAGGTAGGCGCAAGGCCTGTGCCAGGGACCATAGAGGCTATTAAGTATTTGCATTCTAGAGTTCCAAAAATTTTGGAGGTTCTTTAACTCTCTTCAGACAATAAGGGTGATATCCAACCATTGACTTTAAGAAGCAAAGTCTGTATTTGCATACACATCACAGTGCCTCGATTTTCAGGGGTCCGAGGTGTTTGAATAGAGGTTAGCGCAGGTACATGCGGGCATCCTTTCTTTAGATGGCAAGTGCATGCTCCTATCCCATATATGATAAGGTTCTTGCGTTAATTTAAGCAGTGCAGTAATAACTGATACATGCTTGATGAAAATACATTTTACTTCCCTTTAAGACCATGGGGGCACAAGATCATGTTTGGTTCTTTTGTTTTAAATGTTATTGAGCTTTTGAGATGTGGCAGCTTAACTGATATATTGCGCAGATGACAATCCATTATTCCTGGCCTTTCTTCCTGCTTCTTCATTCACGTGGAACCTCAGGAAAATACAAACTGCTTCCATTGTGAATGGCATTCCCAAAGGTGCAAGAGGAAGATCATGTAGCCTGCTTATCTGAAAAGGCTTGGTGATGTAAGGAGGGGAAAAAGCCCCAGGGCTGCTGTTTTCAAATGGCCTTGCTCCGATTACCATTGAGGAAGAAGTGCCTTCTCCTGACAATCTTCTCAAATGGAATTTGAGTAGGCCGCAGCAGATTTTCAAGTAAGCCGTATTCCCTGCCCCCTCTTATAATACGAAGGGTGCACAAATATTTAAAGAGTGTAGAAACCCAGAGAATACATTGTTCTTATTTGGTTCCTTTTGGTCTGTTAATGTTAGCATTGAAAGCATTTTGTTCCTTCTGTTCGATTGGTGCAAACAAAAATCTGTTGATCCTGCCAGAAAGGCTTATAACTTCCTGTGCTGTCTACTTCTGCTGACTGCTATCTGTTAGCATTGTCCCTTGCTCTCTCTGTGGTCTACAAAACTCACCCCGCTGTTTTATAAAGAACAATGGGTTGTGTTCTGTTGTTCTAAAACACTTTGTCCTAGGGGGAGAATGCTGCTTCTCCATAGATACATTCGGGAATGAGAATTGTCATCCTTAGGCAAGGAGTGCTACTTGTAGGATCACCAGTTGAAAATAAAGGGAAACACTAATGCAGCCACAACATCCTAAAGGCTGGCCAGCTGCAATATATTGCATTTTTCTTCTTGCGTTTAGATGCACATTAAAGGTACACTCTGGCCAATCACAGATGCTGTTTTAAGTGAGTACAACCTACCTGCTGAAGTGCTTTAATTCCCGCTATTTATAGTCTCTACCTAGCTGCTTTTTAATGAGGTGAATAGCAGCTGGTGCAATTCACCTTGAGTAGACTCTAGTGCATTTCATGAAGAATGTCTAGGAATCCAATGAAATTATGAGTTTTCGTTAGATAAAATTTTGAAGAAATGCATTCAGTGCAACTATAGGTAAAATGTAACTGCTCATCCCTACTGAAGTCCCCATTGTCTAAATGTTGTGTTCCCTGGTTCTAGCACCACACTCTTTCTAAATCCAAGGCAGGCTCGTCTACACATTCTGAAGTCTGGTCATGCGAGAAAAGGCTGCATACCTTTCCAGAAATACCTTAAAAACTTTAGCTGCAGTGGAGTTTTATTTATTTCTGTAGCACCAACAATTTTTTTTTTTTATTGCAGTGCTTGACAGACATATTGAGGATTCCGCCACTTTGCTATACAATGGCTTGCAGTCCAGTGTCTCTTGCTCACCCTGGATTTTTTTTTATTTATTTGCTCTTTCCTTCTGGAGACCATTAAAATTATGTTTCTAAATAATATATATTTTCACTGCCCTAACGTGCAAATGGAAAAATCATGTCTCCAGCACTTTCTACTACATGGTCTGAGCAGTTAGGTAACCAGGCAGTTCCATTTTTTTCCAAAACTTACGGCGAGGAAAGAATGACACAACTGAGAGTTTTTGACCCAGAATCCCCTTTCACTTTTAAAGTAACCATTGATATCCCCAACTACAGCTCTCCAGGCCGTCTGCCAAGTACAGTTGTTATGTTACGAAAGGGGAGTAAGAGCTTATTTTTTTCCTTTTTAGTGTTTTTTAAATGTTTGCCTTTTTTTTAAGAAATATTTAGAAATATTTTTTTGTCATTGTTTTGTTTAATCTTTTTTTTTTTTATTATAATTGCAAGTTCATCTGGGCAGCATAATTGCATAGTAAGTCAAATTTTAGGGTTTGATAAAAGTGCACTTCTGTTAGAGGAGAGGCAAGCAATTGTGAACTTTAATAAGCTATGGCTATAATGGACATTTAATATTCTCATGAAAGGCCTCCGGGGATCCAGAAGCCAAAGGGTCACTTAACGATCAAAATTGCTGCTGATATTTAATAGGGCAGATTTGTTTTTTTTTTCTCCTTTTTTTTTTTTAAATGTTAAAGCAAAGTGGGCCATCTGTTGCAAAGATTTCTGTATGTTTATTATTTTTTTCTGTTACTTTTTTCACATTTCAATCCTTTTACAAAGTTAAGTAGAGTCGATATGATGTTTTAAATGTTTTTGTTTAGCTAAATTAAACAAGGTCAAATATTTATTGTGGCTGAATTTATTAAAAAAAATACTGAGCTGTCTAATTAATGGATTTTTCTACATTTTAAATAAAAGCATTTCTTCGTTTAACTAATCGATACATTTTTTTTAGATATATATATATCTATCTATCTATCTATCTATCTCTCTCTCTCTCTATATATCTCTCTCTCTATATACCGTATTTTGCGGTCCATAAGACGCACCGGACCATAGGACGCAGGGAGGTCCGGCGCGCCTTATGGAGCACTCGACAGATTGTAGCTTCTGACACAGCTTCTATGACAGAAGCTGTGACAGAAGCTGCAGTTAGTGACTGCTGAGACAGGTGGCGCTGTGATTACAGCGCCACGGTCTCTGGTCCCTGTGTGTGTTGCAAAGTAGTCACCGCTCCAAGCTCCCTCCTGTGTTGGACTACAATCTTATGTTTAGTTTACTAATTTGTATTGAGATTGTAGTCCATCACAGGAGTGAGCTTGGAGCGGTGACTACTTTACAACACACACAGGGACCATGGGGAACAAAAGTAGCCACCCTCCAGAAGGAAGGACAGTGTCAGCACCAATTCAGAGATGATTTGAGAATCTACATCTGAGTGATGCACAAGTAAGGTCGTTTTTTTCAGAATAGTTAGGATACTTGAATGCATTTTTAAGATTTAACTCCTGAGTTTAGCGTCACTTTAAAATAAGGTGCTACAGCACAATGTGAATGTTTAGGTGTTGTAGAATTCAAATGTTCTTTGAAGTTGTACTTGATCTTTTAAAGTACCCTCGTAGTTCATAAAATATAGTAGTAAAAAAAACAAACAAACAGTATTTCCCAACACAAATATTCCGTTATAATCATGTTTGAGTGTCTCATCTTAAAGGCATCTATGTATCTTTGCATAAATGAACACATGAGTTTGCTAGATTTCCTGTTTTTAGTTTCAGGAAAGAGCTATTTATGCAGCTTGTTTAGAAATAAATAGTGCATCAATTCTTGGTATTAAGGTAGAAAAACAAAAGCATTTAATGATTTGTGTATTCATACATCAACATGATGGGATATCTAAATTTGTTTATTATATACAATTATCTAATGTGCATGTTGTCAAAATTATCTATAATTATGTATATATTTAATTGGTCCTAAAGCGTATTGGAAATAAGGTGACAGTTGGTATGAATCATTTTCAGGCATTTCTGTTTAGCGGTATTGGTAATGAGCTTTATTAGCTATAACTTATAGCGGTAGCTTCTATACACTGTAATATAATTATCAGCAGATATGAAGTTTACATGCTTTTTTTTTTCTAAACCTTATTTAAAGGAGTTTTTTCATTTCTGACCCTTTAAGTCATTTACACAAGTGTGTTCTGATGGTGTAGGTTGTTTTTCCACAGAGCAGGTTATATGGCAGTTACACACTACAACAGCCTTGTGTGGTTTAGAATTTCAGGACTTACACTGGAAACCAATAAAATCACTGCAAAGTGATCATTAGCCATCTGTTTTTCTTTTCTTTCTTTCTTTTTTTTGTGAGGTCACATAGTATGCTAAATAATGAGTGTCTTTTGGTGTAATTATTCATATTTGCACTAATTGTTCAAATATGGCAAACCAAACTTTTCTTTAAAGCTTAATGTAAAAGTGACTTAATTTTTTCCTTTATTTCAGAAGCATAAAGAAAAAGAAAAGCACAGACAGAAATCCAGAAAGCAAATGGAGCCTTTGGCATCATTAGTTCCTTCTCTGACTGTGACTACTGAAAAGGTGAGCAGGGCTACTCTACAGGAAGCTAATGAGACAAGCTTCGCCTGCGACATTTCCGAATACATCGTCTACGTAACTAGAACTGTAGCGGGATTATAGTGGGATTTCACCTATTACAACCTGCAGGTTTTTAAGAATGTGCTGCTTTTTCAAAAGCAAGGAGGTCGGTTGTAATTTCAAACTGTAAGTTATGTCGCAAGTTATGTCATACTCGGCCAAAAGGCGTTAGCAGTCAGTAGACTGCTATCTCTGTACAGGAATTCTGACAGCGGTCGTCGGCCACTGTCCGAAAAACAGTATGGGATGCCTCCATCCACGCTTGTAAGCGTTGATGTAGGAATCTGTTACATTATTTTTAGTTCAGTCCGCAGGTTGAACAAAAAGTATAAGCGTATACCGGACTTTAGTGATAATCCTCATTAATATTACTGTTTATATTTTATCTTGATTGCTCCCACTTTCTTTTTGGCCTCTTAAAAAAAACTATACAATTTGAGTAGGGATTGTGTGTGTGTGTTTGTTTTGATAAATTGCAAACAGACTTTGCACCATGGCTTTTCTCCTTTCTGTACTATAGCATAGCCCACTGTCTATTGACTGTAGGTAAGACTATGCACCCTTGGCAGTTACCATAGCAATGCATTGTGGAGCTTTAAGCCCAACTTTAGCCAATTTTTTTTAACGCTTCAGATGGAAGAGCTAGATCAAATTTTTATTGTTGCAAGGATATCGTATCAAATTAGTAGCCATTATTTTTTTTTTAATCATTTACATGTTGATATTCTCTTAAGCCCTAATAAAGGGGAACACTATAGCCCCTAAACACATTTCTTTGTTATCTTTGAACTTCTATGATAAAATGAATGCTATTGGACTTCTAAACCTATATTTGGCTTGGAAAAAGTTATGGAAACATTAGTAAATCATGGCTACATGTGCAGATTTTGTGAAAGCCATGTTCCCATTGCTAGCCAAAAATGTTTTAAGACCCTCTTTTACATACCTATGTCTGCTGTCCGGGAACTTCTCCTGGTAATTCAGACCAGTGGTCAAAAGCTGCATTTCACACCAGTCAGTCAGTCAGTCAGTCATGTTGCAGTCCCTGGCATCATGACGTCACCAGCATCGGACCCTGTGATATGCACTTCTGGCTGCCAATGGCTAGCGCCCACTTTACCAAAAAGCAGAAAGGACCCTCTCACACTACAAGCCAGAAGTAAGGAGAATGGAGACCGTGTGCGAGATTTGACCACTGTTTTAGATAAGTCATTGCAACTTTTAGATTTTTTTATTTTATTTTCAAACTAGGTATAAGGGATGGGTGGAATGGGTAGGAAAGGTTTTTTTTTTTTAAGAGCTTTAAAAAAAAAAAAAAGCTACAGTGGAGTGGGCATCCTCGAAGACAGGCTAGCTATTAGATACAGTGTCCTGTTTTTAGGGCTTGAAGTGAAACTTTGAGAACATCCATAAAAACAAATCTGTTCATATAAACACTTGCAGCAAAATTGGTTTATTTCCCTAATAACACTTCCCAAAGCCAAGTCTAATCCTGGCTTACGGGTTGCTGGGTGGTCAGCTATGTTAAGTGGCTTGTGTAGAAATTAAAACTCCTATGGGTTTTCAGTGTATTCTGCACACCTGTGTCTGCAGGGAACAAGATATTGGAACATCTGCAGGCACAAAGGGGCATACAAAAACACAAACTGAAAAGCAAAACCACAAGCTGGAGGCGCTGGGCTGCAGCTTGGAATTTTCCCTTGAATAGATGTAAACAAAATAATCTCATTGGTCAAAAGTCGTGTTCCTTTAACAGCAGAGGTCATCGGTAGATTGTGGTGAAATTTTTTAGTGGGTGAAGAAAGGAAACGAAGATGCATGATATATGGTACATCGGCTTGTGTATACAATGGCATTCTTTAAAGGTGGATTTTCTTTGTTGCAAATTGTTTTTTCTGGGACACTTTCAGTCATGCTGGTGAAGCTTGTACGATGCAGTCATGCATTGAGTGCAAAAGGCAAAGAGACCCCAAATAGACTGTAGAGGGACTTGAAGTGATTTTGAGACTGCTACATGTTCTCTTTGATTTGGTATTCGTCTTGTATGAGAAAATCACTGACCCTGAAAGTGTCGTGGTGAAAGCTTTGAAGTGCACCTGTTGCCTTTATAGTATAGATGACCTTTTGTGAGCAGGTTTATTTTTTTTCCCCGTGCAGGACTCCCACATTCCTCTCACAGCAACATTAAAGGAGAACCTGTCTATGGAATACCTTTTTCTCTGGTGGGTCTGTACCAGAAAAAAAAAAGCCAAAACTCCTATGAGGAGCATGGCTTGTTTTACTCGGGGTGATCTATGCCGTCAGCCAGTATATAACAGTGGTAGAAAACATTTTGTTCCCTGTTCCCGTGGCATCCTGGCTTCTCTTCCATTTAGGGAATAGGATGAAAGATTTTAAAATACCAATGAAACTTTCAGTTTAAATTGGCTAAATACATTCCAGTGCATAGAAACAAGAGGTGTGCAAAGTCTTACAGTTTTTTTTTTTTTTTATAGTGACCCTAAACTCCGTTAAATCATAAAAATACATTCAAGTACCTTAACTATTCTCAAAAATATATTCGATTTGTGCATCACTCGGCTGTAGATCCTCAAATAATCTCTGTCCTTGTGAAGAAGCCACCGCTCCAAGCTCATTCCTGTGATGGACTACAATCTCTTGTTTAGTTTTCTAAATTGTATTGATATTGTAGTCCGTCAGCTTGGAGCAGTGGTTACTTTACAGCACACACAGGGACCATGGGGATCAAACGTAGCCACCCTCCAGAAGGAAGGACAATGTCAAAACAAATTCAGAGCTGATTGGAGGATCTATTGCTGGGTGATGGACAAATAAGCTAAAATTTTGTTAATAGTTGGGGTGCTTGAATGACATTTTTAAGTTGTAACTCCTGAGTTTAAAAGGCAGCCACAGCAGTGGAATGGTAGAAAAGCCTGTCCCCTGACAGCAGATGCAGAATGTGTGGAAACTGTAATCTCTCTGCAGGGGTCCAACATGCCTTTTGGTGAGTTAGAGCCAGAGCTCTACAGTCAGTGTAAAGCACTGATTGCAGAGCGATAGGTCTGGCTCTGGGGCGTGCAATGAGATCAATGCTTCCACACAAAGAGTCACCGAGTCTGAGTTTTGTAATCTTGGCATCCAGTAAACCGTTTGGTTTTACCTCTTCCAGTGATTTCTTGTTTCCTGCCCATGTAATGCGGAGGGACATTCTCCATCACCCTAGCTCCAACACATCAATTTGACTTCTGTTGAGTTTTTCCATGGACTTTCACAATCGTAGGTAGCTATGGTGAACACAATACCACGGAGCAATCTGGGAAAAGCAGCATAAGGAAGCCAATACCTTTTTGTTTCAGTGCTTATTTGCTGACATAGAGCACGGAGTAGAGAGCAGAGTGACCGAGAGATAAGCTTATCAGCTTTTTTCTTCTCCTTTTCACTTTCCAGTCACTGGCTGGGTGAAGAACAAGACATGCAAGTGATACTTAAAGCTGAGCTCCGGTCGTACCTAAATGCCCCTTTTTAGTCACCTAAATCCTCTCATGTGACGTACGTTAGGTGTTGCCCAGAGATGTGTGTATTTGATCTCTGTATTTACTTATTATTGGTATTTATATTGCGCCGACCTTGACTTTAGTTGTTACTTCATACATATATTGTATATGTAGCCTCTTCCAATACAGAAGTGTGCATATTACTGCGTAGATGAGGAGCAATGCAAGTAATGGCCACTCTTTTGTGGGATGCGAAGCATGATTATAATTGGTAAATAATTGTGAAGAAACGCCTGTAATGGGTTCGGTTTGGCAGCGTGTGTGGCGTTCCTCTTCCTTACTCTCCATCACCTCTGTGTAATTAGGAAGGCATGTTGAATGTTTTTATTGATTTGGGCCTGTTATAATGTAATGATGGTAATTGATCAGTACAAATTACGGTCATTGCAGTGCCGGCTAGTCCTGGAATTGTAACCTTGTTTTATGCCGTGTTATTGATTTGCTTACAAAACGTTTCTGATGTCTTGTTTTGATTGAAAGGTGCACCTGTGTCAAAATAAAAAAAATCTTTTAAAATACAAAAAGATGCCAAACATCTGCTTTTCAGCTGACCATATCCGTAAGGTATTCAGTCACCTGCATCCAAAACTGCTGCTTTGCCTGTATCCTGGTGTTCTGGGAACACCATGTTCTGAGCCGTGTGAATGTGCATGATATTTGTTTTCTCATTGTAGCCTTTAAATCTTGGAAGGTAGGTCTGTATGTTAGATGTGTCATCCCCAACCCCGCTCTTCTCTTCTCTAGAACCCAAGGCGCAAATAGAGAGGGTGAATTTCCCAGCGGAGACGCACATCTATAAAAGCCTAACAGGGGTTCTGTTCCTTTATATACTCTTTTAAGTACTAAAGTTCTTTGAAGAAGAACTCCAGGCAAAATAAAACTTAACCCTTGCAGTGTGGGGGTAGGTTATGTGCTCAGTTTCATCTAAGGTCTAAAATAACAATAGACCTACTGGAATCTGGGTCCCACTTGGCTGCTATACTGGTCCCTGCAGCCTCTCTCTACTTCGGCAATAGAATGTCCCATGGTGTAGCCCCAATGCAAGGGTTAATAATAATAATAATAATAATGTGGATATTTGTGCAGTATCACACACTTCCCTAGCAAAATGCCCTCATCCAACATCCATGCTCCCCCTTTTTACTCTGCCACCACCCATGCCTTCTCAGTCTTTAAGCGGTTTCGGAATCCCTTTTTTTGGGGGGGGGATTGTCTGTGCTGGGATACTGTAATCCCCTCTATTGCGGTAGCAAAGGAAAAAAGCAACTCTGTTACTGTAACTACTCTAAAAGAGTTAGCTTGAGTTAGGCTCTCAATTTGTTTTTCTTTGTTAAAGCTAAAGGGTTCTCTCACTGTGTAGTGATTTCTTCTCACTTCCTGTTGTGGATGTGGGGCAGGAAGTGAAGTGAAATCTCCCCCAATGGCAAAGAAAACAAAATGGGTTATGACCATTCATTACACTATGCATATTGAATAATATGTTTTGGCTTTAGTTCCACTTTAAATGGCAGTGCACTAGATTTGTCTTGGACCTATTGCTTTGGAAAGACAGATAAACCTCTTCTGGTTCAGAAGGATGAAGACGGAGTTTTGTAGCACCTACATGTTCAGTATTTATTCTGTAAAAATGGTCAAAGGATTCTGTTCATAAGGCCCCTTATTACTTTCACTGACTGTGTGGAGGCAGCTAGTGTGGATACTGTGGATTTGAATTAAGGAAGATGCCACCTAGTGGCAGGATTGCCATAGTAATGTTCAGTTTGTAGACTGCAAGCAGTGCTTTATGATCACATAATATATGTGGCGGTGTAGCACCTTTTACAGCATATTTTCAGAGATTCCCCTTCTAGATATTTACAATCATGTTGCAGTCAGACTCTAGTCCTGTGTAGAGCTCCATCTTCCTTCTCTGTGCTGATGTTGCCTTTGCCATGGTAGAAATGTTTAAAGCTCATGTAAATCCCCTGAACACAAGAAAAGGCCCACTATAGTAAAAACTATTGTATTCTGGTAACTTTTGGTGGTTAATAACTTGTAAAGATCGTAAAGTATATGAATTCCTTTTCGCATGACTTAATTTATCTAATGCTCTACATTTACATTCAGGCCAAGCTAATATGTACAGCATATTAGCACATTATGGTGGACTTACCTTGCAAACAATCCTCTTCTTCTGTGTTGTCCGATCTCCCCTCAGTCGGCCGCTGACACTGCCATCTTTTTTTTCTTGGTTTGGCATCCTCAAGCCATTTCCACCTTTTGCAGAGGTATTTTTAAAAGACATGCCACCAATGTACACCCGAGTACACATGAAGCAGGCAGTTGCTGTATATGAAACTTACATTTTTTTTGTTTGCTTTCCTCTTCATATCGTCGTCCTACAACTTGGCTATGAGCTGGTGTATAGTGATCGTGTTACACCGAATCTCATTATTGTTATAAACTAGATTTAAACACTATGGGGGGAATTAATCAAAACTGGAGAAGACAAAATCTGGAGCAGATTTGCACTGCAACCAATCAGCTTCTCTGTCTCATTTTCAAATTTTACCTGAGCAAACTGAAGAGAGAAGCTGATTGGTTGCCATGGGCAACTGCTCTGCATTCGGTCTGCTCCAGTTTTGATAAATTCCCTTCCATCTGTCCTAACAAAGGGTTAAAGGCTTAGAAGCATTGTATGTTAATGAGAGGAAGCTCAATCTGTCCCTCAGTTTGTCCCTCCTCTTTCACTTTCAAACTGCTCAGAGTTGCCTGGAATCTGCATAAAGGTCTTCACCAAAGAAATATTTAAAAGATAAGAAATATCTTTTTTTTTTTTTTTTAATTATTCTTTGGTATCCTGTGTGAATGGGAATACATAACATACATATAAAGGGGTTTTCTCAAATTTGACAGGAAGTGAAGTCCGCACAATTCCCCTCTTTGAAGTCCTTTTAACACCGTGTGTATCATTTATTTTTATGTTTTTTTTTTAAAGCTAATGGGTTATCCTTCAAATGACGCTAAATTCAGGAGTTAAATCTTACCTTAACTATTAACAAAAATGTATCTTATTTGTCTATCACTCGGCTGTAGATCCTCAAATCATCTCTGAATTGGTGCTGACACTGTCCTTCCTTCTGGAGGGTGGCTACTTTTGTTCCCCATGGTCCCTGTGTTAGAATGCTTCAAGCTGGTTCCTCTGATGGACTGTAACTCCAATACAAATTAGTAAACTAAACTGAGATTGTAGTCCGTGAGATTGTGCGGCATTTCTTTGGACGGTATAATTATGGAGCGTGACTGGCTCCCGACCTGCACCTGCAGTGTACCCGAGCGACAGAGCTGGATGTGGGATGGAGCAGTGAGATTTCTCTGTGCTCATACGTATAGGCAAGAGTTTAGCTTTAAATATGGCCGTCTCTGATGCTTTGTGACCTCTTTAAGCTCTACAGCAGCGAGTTTTCATGGCGTGGTTCCTGTCTTTTATTTCCATTGAGTTTATGGTGTCACCGCTCTCATTTCATTCTCCGAACTGTAATTTTACAAATACAGCAGAAAAATTAGACCATCTTGTAATGGCCATGGCAGGTATGCAGGCCTAGGAACGTACATGCAGAGATCTTTTCTTAGGCCTCCACGAGAAACCCTGGGTGGTAGAACTCTGGCATCCACCACAAGCCGTAATGTTGTTGATCACTCTTTCCTGGGCCAATAAAATACAGTACAGTATAGCGTGAGACATGAATGAGTACAGAGTAGAAGAATAGAACTTCCTGTCCCTTTTATATATCCTACTTGCATATTTAAATGTATTCATTCTTTTCTTTTTTACCATTCAGTCCTTTACCAGCAGCGCCAACAACAATAACAACTCTGTCACAAGCTCAGTAAAGCGTTTGGAGGAAACAACAGCGCGGTTTACAAATGCAAATTTCCAGGAGGTTTCTGCACATCCCTCAAGTGTGAAAGATGCACTGGAAGCACGCACGTCAGAGGGCAAAACAAAGAAGACTGCAAGCCCCAACTCCATGCAACGAGGACGCAAGTCTGGTGGTGCAAGGAATTCTACAGGGTCTGCTGCAGCTACCAGTCCATTCCAGCAAGGTAACACTGTAGTGACTGTGTCATAACATAAGAGGCAATGAAGGAGGTTGTTGAATGCTGAAATCGAAATACACATCTGTTTGATTAAAGATGACTCGCATTAAATTTAGCTTCTTCTACCTAGACAGCTTTTGTGGCACAGCTGGGCAGGTGAGTTCCTTATGCGGATTAAGGTCATAGGAGAATAGACGCACATACTAAAATGTGGAGTCAAGCAGAAAAGCCTTCTGGTGCCTTTAAGTGCCTGCTTTGGGCTCCTGGATCCTAGCCCCAGGCTCTAAATGGGGCCTTTACTAGTGCCAAAATTGTCAAAAAGCCCTTTCCCTTTTCTGGAGATTCCAAAGAGACTCTGTCACTTTGCCTATTCAGGACTGAGTGACAGTCTCTTGAAATTTGACCCTTTGACCCACCTACGCTCAAACTCCCAGCACTGTATTCCACTATTGGACCTGTGAGATGAAACCCTGTGTAAGCCCTGGGTGTGATGATGATGATGGGGTTTTTTCAGGGTTTATGGGATCCTGCTGCTCATTATGTGACTTGTTTGGGCCTAGAGATTAGCTGCTCATGCCTGAGAACTGCATCATATCCACATCTAGAAGGCTTAGACAGAGTAACAGGGTGGCGGAGGAGCATGGCAGAAGGGTAGGCTTTTGCCATGATGCTCAAAGTGATATAATCTTACTAAATGTAGCCTTGTTTGAGGGAAATACATAGGTCGTCATTGATGACCTCCGTCACTAAAAATGGTACTTGCCTGGCTGTTGTACTGATGCTTTGGCTTTAATACTTTAAATCACAGTATAAAGTATAAAGATAGGTTTTATCACAATTTACTGCATGTTAGTTATGGGTCTGTGACTCAGAACTACGGAAGCTAGATACAGCACAGCAATTATCATTTTCTGAAGGTGGCCCGCAGTGGCATCTCCCATATATCTCTTATGATAGGTTTACTATAAAATGTCCTGATCTGTGAAATACCTGCATGGTATTCTTCCCAAAATGTAGAATGAAATCATTTTGGCAGGTCCTCACGCTGCTGGATCCGACTCTTCCATAATTCCTCCTCCACTGTACCGCGTTCCAAATGTCACATTCAGCATAATTCAGTTTCTGTTGAAACAGAAAAGAAATTCTAGAAATCCCTTCCATCGCTATATAGGATTAGAAGAACTTATAGAATCCTAATGAGCTCTTAACAGCAGCTGTAAAAACAAAAGGGTAAAGGAAAGACAGATGGTGGCAGTCAGATTGGCTAATGGAAACCCATTCTACATAGCTGCTAATTAAGTGACAAAATAGCGGTTGTCTTAAAGATTCTCCTTTCAGTGTAAAGTAGGCCTATCTTTGTAATATTTACTACCAATATGTGAATAGTGTAGAGGAAGCCAAAGACCAGATTGGGCTGGAAAACTTGTGTCAATGTCGTTTTTTTTTCTTTAACAGTCAGTTTGAAGAAGAATACCCAGCAAAACACAAAATGGGATCATAGATGTTGCACCATTTCAGACAAATAATTTTGATTCTAAAAATGTTCGGTGCTATTGAACGTCTGGGTGCGTCTTCATCATTGTCCTGCCCTTTGTGTTTGTAGCAGAAAACTATTACAATCAATGTTATTTTCACAATTTTTAGGAACTGGAGCAGAGGTTTCTTTAGGATGTGCAAGTGTTTAAAGCAGGGGTGCCCACAATTTTTCGTCTGGAGATCTACCTTTCAAATGACAAGCTCAGTGAGATCTACCAACGAAAAAACACCTTTATTTAAAAAAACAAGCACATTAAAATCGTTACTGGGACTACTGGCTCTCCCTCTTCGCTCTCTCCCCTGTATCTCGGTGTATGAGGTGTCCCGCCCCATCCCGTCTGCAGCGTCTGACACATTCAGCCGCACTAGCACCGTGGGAGGGAGCTCAGGTCAGTAAGCCGATCATGGTCTACCAGTGTTCGCTTTGTGATCTACTGGTAGATCGCGATCGACCTAATGGGCACCTCTGCTTTAAAGTGCATCATTAGAAATTGTTGAAACCTGTCAGGTTTTTTGTTTTCCTTGCTGGCTGCTGTTGGAGAGTCTCCTTCCCTTCCTGACCGAGACACAACAGGGAACTAGAGTAAGGGTGTATTCACACCAAAATTGGAAATCGCAAGTCAACAGAGGGTCCGTTGACTTGCAATCGTACCTTCTGATTTCCTTCCAATCAGTTGTGTTGCGATCCATTTTTTCAAGGGATGCTAACAGAAGGGCACTGAAAAAAAAAATGGGTGTGAATGAGACTAGTTCACACCGGATCCATTGCGTTACGTTGCACTGAAAAAAGTACTGCATGTGCACTGAAAAAAGTACTGCATGTTCTTTTTTTTTTCAGCGCAATGTAACATTACGCAACAGAGCGTCCTGAACTAGCCCCATTCACACATTTCACACCCATTAATTTTTCGTCACCCTTTCGCTAGCATCCGTTGAAAAACATATTGCAAATCAAAAAATCTGGTGTGAGTGGGCCCCTATATCTCTCCAGGAATGGGATCCTCTTAGGCAGTTTAGTATCGCTATTTTATATCATGTGCTAACTGCAATTTGTAAACGGGATCTTAATGTTTTTAAGGTTTTGGTACATACAGTATATCTGGGTGGAATGATCTGCTTTTGGTTCTGTATTTCTCAGTTGAGATCTGGTTTTGTAATATCTAGAAAGATCTGCTTTGGTACTATAAATCTCAGTGGAAGGATCTGCTTTGATACTATAAATCTCAGTGGAAAGATCTCCTTTAGTACTATAGAACTCAGTGTCGGGATCTGCTTTGGTTTTGTGTATCTCAGGTTCATGATCCTCTGTGGTACTATATAGCGTATAAAAGGATCTGCTATCTTGGTTGAATGATCTGATTTGTTTCTATATATCTCAGTGGAAGGATCTGCTTTGTTACGGTATACCTTAGGTGAATGGTCTGCATGCCTTCTCCACAACTATTACCCTGCAGTGCCAGAAATGTTTGGAGAGCAGTTGCTAACCTTGCTCTGAGAAATGCTTGTGTTTTTGCGGTGGTTGATTTGGTGGATTCAGTTCCTTGAATCAATGATCATGAACAGTTATGCAGTTCAGGAGCTCTTGCTTCACATGTTGCAGACTTTGTTCATGTCATTTTCTAATATAGTAATAAGGGTAGCAACAGCCATGTAACTAGGAGCACCATATGTATTTCCCTTGGTACATGATTCTATTTATTGTGGAATAATTCTTAATTTTAGGTTCATTAAAAGGCAGAAATATGTGGGTTCCTTATGTTGAGAAAGAATATGCAGCCTATAATGTCCACAATTTATATGGTTTATTTTCTTGTACTACATTTGTATGAATGCACGTAGTAGGAAACCGATCAACCCTTCTGAGATTCCTCATGCTTCACAACATGAGCCCTGTTTAGTAATAGTATAGGAATTTTCCGTAAAGTAAAATTAATTACTCTGGGATCCATTTGCTCAGAATAGCCCTGCAACCTGCTGTGGCTCAGCCACCATCCGCCATCCGTTGCTTATAGAATACATTGTGTTCGGCATCTCTATGGTACACTTTTTTTTTTTAAATGATACTTCACATAAGAAAAAAAAAGAAATCGAATTACTTGGTCAAAATGAGCGATACTTATACTAAATAAAAATTGATGCCATGCATTTCTCTTCCTGGGTTGTAGAGCTGCATACACAGTTTGAAATGTAATTTTGCTTGAAGGTGAGTGTTGTGTAATGCTCAGAATAAATATAATGAGAGTCTTAGTGGTATTAGAAAGTGTTTTTCTTGGTTTTTATACACTGAACGGCATGGGCCCTCACTGTGAGAAACACTGAATGATGAGGCAGTATATAATGTCAAAATTGAGCATTCCCATTCTTAAACCTTCCAGGCTGGCTTCTATATGCCTTTTGGTAGCTCTTTTTGGTTACGCTGTTGTAACTGGTGGCAAATAGTAATGAGCTTGGGCTTGGTGTGAACCCAATTCACCTGAGTTCACCCAAGCATGCTCAGAACTGTAACTGCCACCCCTCCTTCCTACACAGTTAATGGCGGGGAGGCTCGTTCCTCGCCCTGTAGCTATAGGTTACAAAGGGGTGGGGAATAACCATACAGCAACTACAGCCCCTGATTGGGCTGGAAGGGGGGAATGGCGGTCGCAGATTTGAGTGGTCTCAGGCCAACTGGATTCACATCAAGCCCAGGCTCATCTCTAGTGGCAAAAAGTACAGTGAATTACATTGCTAGAGAGCTGTATAGCAGTGGAAGCAAGGCAGCAATCGATTATACATTTCTAACAAATAAAACTTATCACAGCATCGAAAGAGGCTTCTGTTACACCCAGTGATGTTTGAACACCCCTCTGATCTGCCTATAGGTGGACATATAGGGCTGATACATTACCAAGAATGACAAGTAGGGAGTTTTATCCCCAGGATGAAATGAGTGGTGTGAGGAGACCCATTGTGATACTGAAATTGACTGTTTGCAGGTATTAGATCCTACAAATGTCTGGCTAGAGGATTTAAAGGGCATTATCCAACAATGTGTGATTTGCCAGCAGCTCTTGGGAGGTCTTAGGACAGTGGTGGCGAACCTTGGCACTCCAGCTGTGCCAAAACTACAAATCCCAACATGCATCTGCCTCTGGGAGTTGTGGCTGTCAGAGCCTTGCAATGCCTCATGGGACTTGTAGTTCCAAAACATCTGGAGTGCCAAGGTTCGCCACCACTGTCTTAGGAGAAGGTCTCTACCTCGAGGTATGCTTTGTTTAATGGAAACCTCAGATGGAGCCATTCCTATACAGGGGAAGTCAATCCCCCGACTCATTTACTTGTGTGTGTGTGTAATGTCAGTTTGAGCTATTGATCTCTGTAAGTAACAGGATTGTAAAGCAGCCAAGAGCTCTACCTGTTGGCTGCATAGAAGGCTATGTAACGGGTGTGTGCACTGATCGGGTCTTTTCTGCCCGTGCGTGCCCGCTAGGGGGCGCGCGCGAGCAGAAAAAAATTGCCGTCTGGAGACGGCAACCCGCAGATGCAGCAGTGCCGTCCGTCCGTTTTTCTACTACGGGCGGACGGCAAGAGGTTAAATGTGATATATTATACTTACCCAAGTTTTAAAAAAATATATAATTCTCGTGATGACAAAAAAAAAAGAAATAAAATATATGCAGAACCACGTTGCATTTCCTTTAACTAAGTAGGTTCAACTTACATTAAAATTAAGAGAAATTTGTCTTAGCTTTGGTAGAAACACGACAACTACCTGTTGTTGAAATGTGTGCATACATTTTCAATATTTTGACACTTTTATCCTTACAGGCAGCTTTTCGGGAACACCTGGCAGCGTCAAGTCGTCTTCTGGAAGTTCTGTTCAGTCCCCACAAGAGTTTCTCAGTTTTTCTGAGTCAGAAATGCGGACTGATACCTATCACCATCCTCAGCAGCCGCTGTCAACCAAAGACACTCCGAAATCGGAGGCAGCTCTGCAGGAAGGGACAGTAAACACGTTCAGTTCGTTGATGGGCCTTTCAGCAAATCCAGTTATGTCTTTTCAGACCAAAAACATTGATGGCATTTCTGGGGATTGCACGAATTCCGGCCTCTCCGTATCAGGATATAAGCGGGTACAATCCTCCGTGATTGAAGAGGATGCCGTAAAAGAGAAGAAGCGAAGAGGAAATAAACAAAATAAACATGGGCCAGGGCGGCCAAAAGGAAGCAAGAATCAGGACACAGCGTCCCACCTTTCTGCCTCCTCTGCCTCCCCCACGTCCTCCGTTGCTTCTGCGGCAGGCAGTATAGCAAGTACTGGCCTTCAGAGGTCTCCTACATTGTTCAGGAATGGCAGCCTGCAGAGTCTGAGTGTGGGCTCATCCCCTGTTGGTTCAGGTAGGTAAAGCAAAAAAACCTTATATAGCATCTATGAAAATGAAGCTAGAGATTTTTAGGGTCAGTGATGGCCTCAAGTGTTCTCCCTGTCTCCTTAAAAGAAAACAGCTGCTAGATTGTACTGACTGCTTCCCCAATTCTGTAGTGCCAGTCAAAAATAACATGGCTCCTAATTCTCACCCTGATGCTGCGGCCCCTCCTAGAGGAACATGTAGGTGGCTTGTTGATGCTGGCTGCGGTGGATTAAAATGTTGATTAACAGTTTCAAGTCTGAGGGTTCAGACTAGAGCTGCAGCTAACGATTATTTTAAAAATCGATTAGTTAGCCGATTTATTAAGTTCGATTAATCAGTTAATCGGATAAAAAATAAAATAAATTTTTAAAAATGGCTCCAGTGATGGACTACTAGTTTGTATTGAGATTGTAGTCCATCACAGGAGCAAGCTTGGAGCGGTGGAAGTAAAAAAGAAAAAGTGTGGTGTGCAATATAGTGAAATGAAAAGTGTAAAATTATACAGCAATGAATGCAGAATGGCACCGGCTATAGAGGACTACAAAACCCAGCAATAGTACATTATACAGCACAATGCAGAATACCGCCAGCTATAGAGGAATACAACAAATCCCAGCAATAATACATTATTGCTGGCGGTATTCTGCATTGCGCTGTATAATGTACTATTGCTGGGTTTTGTAGTCCTCTATAGCTGGCGGTATTCTGCATTGCACCACTGTATAATGTATTATTGCTGGGATTTGATGTACTCTATAGCTGGTGGTATCCTGCATTGCGCTGTATAATGTATTATTGCTGTGCTTTGTAGTCCTCTATACAGCGCAATGCAGAATACCACCAGCTATAGAAGAATACAACAAATCCCAGCAATACATTATACATACAGTGTATAATGTATTGCTGGGATTTGTATTCCTGTGTATAATATACAGCACAATGTACCATCAGCTATAGAGGAATACAAATCCCAGCAATACATTATAGAGCCCCATGTGTGGGAAAGTGCAGGCTTACCTGAGCAGTATTCCAGCAACTTGCTTCTGAGATCAGGCCTGTCTATCGGCGGCTGTCATCCCCCCACACCTGCTCCTCCTTCTCCCCGTGTCCCTGTGCCGATCGTGGATGTGGGTGGGCGGTGAGGGCGGGGAGGAGGTGTGGATGTGGGTGGGCAAGTCTGGCAGCGGCGAGTGTTAGGTGGGGAGGAGGTGCTGCGCGCAGCATGTGTGGAGCCGTGAACAGGGCCGACTAATCAGAGGCCGATTAATCGATGATTGAAAAAGTTGACAACTTTTTCAATAATCGATTGTCGATTACTTGTTGCAGCCCTAGTTCAGACTATTTATTAGGGTTTTTAAATGTTTGTTGTAGTCAGCGGCTGAATGGTTTTTTTTTTGGGAGTTCTTTAAAGTTAATCTTCATTGTTGGATGTATTTCTCTATTACTAAATGTCTATTCCCTTTATTAGTAATGATACCTTCTGATTTAATCTTAATTAATTGTAGCTATGTACTACCAACTACCATTGGTTTAAAGGTAACAGCTGGAACGTTGTGGTGTCCAGGCAGCACCGTTATTTCTCTGCTACTGGTCTCTGGCAACCTGCTGGTTAAAATCTCCACTGTGATCCAATCATTAAATATTTTATAACAATGGCAGCATTTATAACTGGGGTATAAAAAGAAAAAAACATAACTCTAGTTCTTGAAGCATTGTTGTAGAATGGTTGAGAACATCACACCTGCTCAGAAATGTATTAACATTTATATCTGGGTGAAATTAACCTCTTGCCGAAAAAACGGACGGACGGCAGACTCGCATCCGCGGGTTGCCGTGTCCAGATGACATTTTTTTCCTGCTGGCGCGCGCCCGGGCAGGAAAGACCCGCTCGTCTCTACAGCCGTTAACGGCTGTTTCACATACAACCGATCAGCGGCTCTATAGCCGCCGATCGGTTGTACGGCGTGATTTTCGGATCACACGCCCCCCGTTCGCTAGTGCCACCACTCCCCCCTCCTGACCCCTCACCTTTAATCCCGGGATCCGCTAGCCCATCTGCGGCCCGGGATTGGCTCGGGAGGGCGTCAGGAGGAGGAGGGAGGGAGATCAGCTCCTTGCTGTTCTCCCTCTGTAGTGTGAATGCAGAAGTGATGTGTATTACATCACTTCCGCATTCACCAGTCAGTCAGAGAGAAGAAGCTGATGAAGGAAATCTGTGCTTCATCAGCTTCTTATGGGGTCTCCAGGTGACATTAGGGGTCTAGAGACCCCTAATGTCTCCATAAAGAGGACCTGTCAGTGTACCTGTGCTATTATATATGTATAGCAATAACAATAAGTGTAAAAAAAAAATCTATATAAATAAAAAAAGGAAACCCCCCCAATGTTTAAGGCCCCCCCCCCTTCGTTTACGCACATATAAACGTAAATACGCGTCGCATGCGCCAGCGCGCGAAAATGACAATTGCGCTACACATGTTACATATTGAAGCGAAAGTCGCAGTGAGAGCAATCATTTTAGGGCCATCAATCACTGATAACACTAAACTGATGAGCGGTAAAAGCTTTTAATGCATCGCCTATGGCCAATTTTGGGTAATGTAGTTTTTTTTTAGGTTTCGCGCGCGTTCGCAATTTTAAGGCTTGACATGTTTGGTGTCTCTTTACCCGACGTGACCCCGTCTTTTACATTTTACCAAAAAATTGGGTAATTATAAATGTTTTATCATTTAATATAGGGGAAACTGTTTTTTTTTTTTTTTTAATTCTGTAATTTTTCCTTAATATATAAAAAAATTTTTTTTGTGGTGAATAAATACCACCAAAAGAAAGCTCTATCTGTCCCCAAAAAAGGGTATAAAATTAATTTCAGTACAGCGCTGCATGACGGAATAAATGTCAGTGAAAGTACCGCAGCGCTGAATACTGAAAAATGGCCTGGATGGGAAGGGGGGTTTAACACCCCGGATGTCAACTGGTTAAAGTAAATTTATACTTTAGACATTAAATCAAGTTGATTCTTAGTGCCCTCCCCTCGGTTGTGGCAATTTCTAAATTGGTTGGCCCTCTTTTATCTAGCTTTCCTGCATCCCTCAACGGCCAATGGAGTTTTTTTTTGTACTTGCCGTAAACATTTTTTCCTTGAAGTCCATTTGAAGGACACCGGTCCCGCCCCTCCGTTTTATTGGCTTTTGCATTGCTTGATTTCAAGCAGGCATTATGTAGGAGGCGGGGTTATTCAACCTGGGGTTACACAGTTTAATATCTATAATTCCGTTGCCTCTCAATGGCCAATAGAGAATTTTAATTTTGTACTTGCCGTAAAATCTTTTTCTGAAGTCCATTGACGGACATCGGTCCCATCCCTTTGTGTTATTGGCTTTTGCATTGCTTGATTTCAAACGGGTATGACGGTTGGAGGCGGGGTTATACAGGGGCTGGTTTACTGGTTTTGTTTGCCAGAGTCCCAACCTCCTATTGGAGGAGGTATAGCCCAACTGTTTGAGACTTTCTGCAATTCCTGTGTCCCTCAAGGGACTTCACGAATGCGCTTTTACGATAATATCAAAATCTTATTTTCTTTTTAAAAATTTAGTAGACATTAGAGTAAGTTGTAGCTAAAAGGAAATGTCGTCCTCAGAGTAAGCAATGTTTCACAGAGTCTGATAAATAGCAAGTCTGAAAGATTGATTGAGTAGCTTTTGTCTTTTAATCTTGGGTATGAAAACCGCAGCCAGGCTTTACCTCTGATAATACCGCAGCTTCCTCCTTTGTTGCATTTGTCCTGTATGGCTGGCGAGAAAAAAAGTCGCCATTTAGGTTTAGGTAGAAAATGAATTGACATAGGAGCACTTAACTCTGCAAATGCTGTATTGACTGAGATTTCATATCCATGCATCTGTCTTCTATAGTGTAACTGCATTAATTCAATGGCTAGGTAGGAGGTCTATACATCTGAAGACTGCTTCCTCCCTTGAACCTACCAGAACCCACAAGTCTAGATGTAAATGGGCTTTTAAGCTGTGCACTGGTTATTGAGTGACATTTCATTCTTCCTTGTGTCTGCGTGGACAGCTTCTTTTCAAGGCAAAAGATGAAGGGTGCCATCTTTCAGAGTGAACTCTGTAGATTAAAACGCCAGCAAGCTCTCAACGTCTGAAAATCCCACAGCCTTGTTCAGCTCTACAATAGCGGCACAAATAATAATTATTTAATGGCAAGTGCATGGTTCTCAGCACAGCGAAGGCTTTTAGGGCCTTTTGCACAGCCGGATGAGGTCACTTGAGTCAAGGTCAATTAAACAAGAGGTTTATCAGTGTAAATTGAAGTTCTGGCTGCGATTTTAAGTAGCAGCGGTACATTAACTCTGGTTGTAGACATTATGTAGTGGTTGCGTTGCGTTCACAGTCCCACTGCTTAGAAGTCCACTTTTTTCCATTGCTAGCATCACGTATGCTTGGGTGTATCACGTATACTGGTGAATAAGTGGTTAGCACACTTGCCTTACAGCCCTGAGGTCTTGTATTAAAGCTCAATGCTATCTTAAACTATATTAAAAAAAAAAAAGACAAGGCTTTTAAAAAAACAGGAAAAGCAGATCTCTTTGCAATACTCACTTCCTCTGTGATGCTGTCCTCTGAAAACTCACCATTCCCAGGGCCAGCGCTGGTCTTTTTTTAGGTGTTATATGACGCCCGGCATCATTCATCCCACTTCCTGTGATCTGACAGCATCCGGGCATCAACCCAGCCCATATGGGCGTGCAGGAGAATGCAGCAGGGAATGACGTGACACCATTCCCTACAAAAGGGGTAGCAAACCTCCGGCCCTCCAGCTGTGGGGAAACTAAAAATCCCATGGAGGGCACAGCTGGAGGGCCGGAGGTTTGCTACCCCTGCTCTACAACATTCAGGGCTGACCCACCAGCCAGTGGAAGAAGATGACATGTGTCGTTGCATGAGCGGGCCAAAGAAAGAACAAGGAGGAAAGGAAATTTTTTGTTATTTTTTAAAAATAATTAGAGGCAGTGGGGGTGGGGGACATGGGGCTTTAAATCCGCTTCTTGGACACTGCAAATAAGTTTTTCTGATCTCTCCCTGTGTAGATGGATTTCCTTCCAGTTCTCTGGAAGAAAGGATTCCTACACTGAAATAAATATGTTGGCTGCCATACCTCTCCTTTTTGAAAACGAAAGTTGCCTGGCTGTCTCTGATTTTAATCATTTAAGTCACTGACCTGAAATATTTTAACTCATTTTGATGTACAGTGCCTTGCATCCAAACTCCTTCTGATGTACCATGCCCCCGTATTGTAGCTGCCCCTGATGGACCATGCCTCTGTATCTGATCTCCTTCTAGTGTACCATGTCCCCTGCATCCAAACTCCCTCTGATGTACCCATCCCCTGCATCCGTACCGTGGCCCCTGCATGCAGATTCCTCAAATGCACTGTGCCCCCTTGCATCCGAACTCTCATGTGTCTGATCCGCAGTGATTTTTTTCTAGATTATACACGGCCTGGCCAAAAAAGTAACCACCTGGATTTAGCTAAGCAACTAGGTAAGAGCCTTCCACGGGATAATTAGTGCTGTGATTTAATGTTTCATATATTATGTCCCCAAAAAATGAGGTCATCTGCTACCTGAATATACTGAATGTCCAGGTTTTTCCATCAATGGATTTTTGTATTCCCTGATGGCACATTGGGCATTTTCCGAGATGACAATGCCAGGATTCATCGGGCTCAGATTGTGAAAGAATGGTTCAGAGAGCATTAGACATCATTTTCAAACTTGGATTGGCCATCAGAGTCAAAACCCCATTGAGAATCTTTGGGATGTGCTGGAGAAGACTTTACACAGTGGGCTGACTCTCCCATCATCACTACAAGATCTTGGTGAAAAATGAATGCAACTCTGAATGGAAACAAATGCTGTGACATTGCATAAGCTTATCGAAATGATGCCATGGTGAATGTGTGCCGTAATCAAAGCTAAAGGCGGGCCAATGAAATATTAGTGTGTGACTTTTTTGGGGGGGCTAGGCTGTGTATATGTGACTTTCCTTTATAATAGCACCAATAACTTGTTTTTTGTTCAGCTAAGTTCAGATTATATTTTGAATTATGGAAGAAACCAGTTATTTTGTATTATATTATAATTTGATAAATTCCTTTTGAACACAGTTTGAATTAATATGTATAAACATTTTTTAAAATCTGATATAACACAACTTAACCGGGAGGTTGCGTTGAGTTGAAGTAGACTGATAATGGTGACCTCAGATGAGTCTGACGTAACACCGACAGAACCAAGAACTGGCTGCACTAAACAAGAAATATTTTAAGACAAATCTACATAGTTTTTTTTTCTATGAAACTACTGAGCAATAGAACCACTTGTTGGAAATCAATGCTTCCAGTGCTGTGTTGGCCGAGTCCAGCTGACTGTAGAAATTGGAGTTGTGTGAGTTGTGTGGGGCCTTGTCGGCATAGCTCCATTTGACAATCAGTTTTTTTTCAATAGACTTTTGTGGAAGGAGATGGGCCAAACAGGGACCGCAGCCAATCAGCTGCATTTACTGTTTGGGTATTCTGACAGCTGTGGGGGACGGCAGGGGAGATTCCCCAATTCACACTGTTTAGTGTGGATGGGGAAATAGAGCATTTAATGTTCATGGCCAACTTATGTCAACAAGCAGGTTAGTTTCAAGCTGCTGGGCAATGACAAATATTTTGTACCGTAGTTTAACTCTTATGGGTGGACATTGGTCATAACTGCTGGAAGATGAAGTCAGTCTATAGTGACTGGAGTGTCTCTTGAAGCACATAATAACCACCCACAACGAATAAACGCACAGGAGGAATTTGGTGACATGGAAGCAGGGCCACAATTACTTGTGGGAGGCGCCTGTTACGGACAAAGAGTTAACGCATCAAAGAAAGCCACAGCTTCCATGCTGCTTGGTTAAGTGGTTTGCATTTTTGGCAATGACTTCTAAAAGCTGATTTGTTTAACAAGATTATAGAAATCTAATTTTAACTGATATAAGGGGAAGCCAGCATGACACTATGCAAATGGCGGTAGCCATAGTAAAATGGATGTCGTCAAATTTTTAATTACCCCTGTGTCTGTTATGCAAAGCAGAGCAAACATTTCTACGGGATGATTGTAAATCAGATTATTCCCAGCAAAGGGGCGCTGAGGAGTATTTCTTGCTGCAAGTTTCCTTCTCCTAGACTTTTCAATTGTTCCTTTTTCACAATTAGAGTTTTTATTCTTAATAAGAGACTTGCTCGTCATTATTGGATTGTTCATGGCTCGGCTGTCACCTGAGCAATGTGTTGTAACATTGTTTAGCACTGTAGAGTTGCGGCAGCGGGCCCTGGGTTCATCTTCCACCAGGAGGACATTGTTGTGCTCTCACCTGAGTTTGTATGGATTTCTTCTGTTTGCTCTGGTTTCCTCTCGTTTTACTGACCGGTGTGCATGTGTGACACTGACATAAAATTATAAGCTTCATGGAGGCATGAACTCATTTCAGTGGTGAATATGAAAGCTGTACCTTTTTATTTCTAGATTGTAAGCCCTCAGGTGCAGGGCCCTCCTTACCATCTTGTCTTGATTTGTATTGTGATTATAATGTTTTCCCTATATTGTAAAGCGCTGCGCAAACTGTTGGCGCTATATAAATCCTGTATAATAATAATAATAATAATCATCAAAAATCACTCCTTAAAGCTGACCTTTTAGCCCCTTTCACTAAAAATCACATCAGCATGCAGCTCTGATATGAAATCATCTTACATTCATTAGTTAAACAAACATGTTTTTCATTTACTTCCATATAGAGATCATCTACTTCCTGGTCCACTTCTGGCACAAATTGTGTTATGTGCCCAAGCATTGCATCCTGGGAAGGTTACATCAGCAGAGCATTGCTGGGAAATCCCATCTGTAATCTCATAAAATCTCAGTGAAAGGCGGAAAATCCCCTGAGATGATGTGCATGGTCACAAGTCCTAGTCACAAGTGCCAGAGTTCCAGGAAGTAAAGGGAGATCTAGTAATCGGCCCTTAGCAAAAATGGCCACTGTGAGAAGACTGGGGAAGAAAAGAGAAATAAGGAATGCAAAGAATACAAAGCCGGCAATGATCTAGAATGTGTTTGTAGATTGTCATTACTAAACATTAATAAAGGTGTGTTTGTTGTTATTTTAAAGATATGGGTAAAGGTCCACTTTACGCTACAGATATTGATGCCATCAGTCTACTGCAGGCAGGACTAAGTATTTCCTCTGTCTCTTCACCCAGAGATCAAACTTCAAAATTGCATCTTTGTAATAAGTCACGACGTGAGAGGCAATAGCAGGGGCTGATCAGCATATATGAACAAAAGCATGGACACCATCACTCCAATATATGTATTGGGGTGCCGGTGTCTATGCTTTTGCTCATATGACGAGGCGGTGGCTAACCGCCGACTACCGTAGCACCCATCTTGTTACATTGGAATAGCGGCATCTGAGTGCGGTGGGTATGTGGACTGTATCTGATCAGCGTATACAACTCGTTTGTATATAACTTTGCAATGCTTTGCATCAGGATCCTAATTTTAGTGTATTTTAAACAGGACAAGTTGTAGATTAAATCAATCTACGGTAGCACCCATTTTTTTAACTAAGCTGATCGAAATAGAAAGCTTTTGGAGATCTTTTTTTTCTTCAAATTAGATACAGAAATGGATAAAGAATGGAATGCATATCGAACAGCAAAGATATTTAGTTGGTCAAGTGCAGAGCTACTGCTGGGCTTGCTTTGCAGAGTATTCTGGGATTTATAAAACCAGTCTTCTGGAAGCTACGTGTGAAATCTTAGTAAATATGGTAAATTTCACACCAAGGTATAAATATATACACTATATTGCCAAAAGTATTGGGCCCCTCCCCCTCCAAATCATTGGATTCAGGTGTTCCGTGGAATTTCCTTGCTACTAAATATTCTACGGTCAACTGTTAGCGGTATTATAACAAAGTGGAAGCAACTGGGAACAACAGCAACTCAGCCACGAAGTGGTAGGCTACGTAAGCTGACAGACCAGGGTAGCGCATGCTGAAGCGCACAGTGCGCAGAAGTCGCCAACTGTCTGCAGAGTCATTCCTTGTACGGTTTAAAGCTTCCAACAGACGTGGGACCAGTTTTCTGCGGCTGATTACAGGTAAATCAGGAATTAATCACAGCTCTCTATGCACTTTCCAGCAGAGTCTTCTCAAGGGATGATTGAACGGGGTTGTTTATAATTTCCTGGTGATCATTATTATTTTCCCCCGAGGACGAGCAGCCCAGGAGAGTCTGCACAGTATTCCTCCTCTGTAGGCACTAACAAGCTGATTCAAACTGGCGTGATTGTTGAAAGATGTTTTGGTAGTTAATCATATCTGTCCATCTGAGCCCCATTGAATGTCTCTTGGTACTTTAAACTACAGTGGTCACATTTAAGCTGTCAAAAAAGATTTCTTGTTTGTGAAAGATCGCACCTTGTTCAGTGAGTCTTGTTTCAGTGTCGCAGTGAAAGCATCTGAAGTGTCGCAGTGCTTAAAGCAGATCTTTACCCCCTTTCACATCAGTATACAGCTCTGCATGCAGCATGAAATCAGTATACAGCTCTGCATGCAGCATGAAATATTAATCATTAGTTAAACAAACATATTTTTCTTTTACTTACAATTACTGTTTTTCCACGTCCTGGTCCTCTTGGGCGTTAGTGATATAATGTACCCAAGTGTTGCATCCTAGGAAGGTTACATCAGCAGTGCATTGCTGAGAAATCTCATCTGTAATGCCATGAGATCTTAGAGAAAGGCATTTTCCTCCCCTAAGATGAGTTGCATGGTCACATGCCCTAGTCACAGTCCTAGTTCCAGGAAGAAAAAGGAGAGCTAGTAACCTGCCCAAAGTAAAAATGGCCACTATGAGAAGACTAGGGAGTAAAACAAAAATAAGGTATGCAAAGAATACAAAGACGGCAATTATCTAGAAGTATGTGTTTGTAGATTGTCATGACTAAACATTCCTAAAGGTGTGTTTGTTGTTGTTTCAAAGATATGGGTAAAGGTCCACTTTAAAGCAACCCTTTCACTATCCCCAAATAATGAAACTAAAGAAAGTTAGATACTCCTCTTTTGAAGCGTTCAATACCACTGCTATTCGATGTTGGGGTTTGATGGCATGTCCTCCTGGGCGCTGTGCTTCCTCTCATTGGCTGCTACATCACCAACAGTGGCCCTTCTTTACTGTGTTAATTGCTCAGAAGAGTTTTATTTCTTTTAAATTCTTTTCAGTTCATTTACTATTCTTTATTCAATAAATTCCCATCATTCTTCTACTCCAGAAATCCCCCGAAAACTATCTATTTACATTGCAGTTGTGTCTGTCAAAGCATTAGTAGATCTCTTTCCCTGCCTTCAGTTTTATAAATAGCAACTGATGATATGAGGGATATCGCACACAAAGCTTCTAGTTCACAAGCATATAATACAAATGAAGTAGATTATTGTGGCATATCAAGCTTTTTGTGCAATATCCCTAAAGCCTGGTTCACACTGAGCGTACCGTCGCAACTGAATAAGCGCGACAAAATGCTTCACCAAAAAAAAGAAAATCCCATTCATTCCTATGGCCCCTGTTCACACTGAGCGTACCGTCGCAGCTGAATAAGCGAGACAAAATGCTTCACAAAAACAAAATCCCATTCATTCCTATGGCCCCTGTTTACACCTGAGCGTTTTGTCGCAAAATGCCTGTCACTGGGGAAAAAGTACATGAGCCTTTTTTTTGGCTGATTACAGAGTATTTTGTCCCCATAGACTCAATTGGAAACACGTGATGCAATTATTTTTGTTCATTTTTGCATGCATTTTACGCACGTTTGCCCATTTACATCAATGTGCTACAATCTGCTTGCAAAAAAATGGAGCATAATGGACGCACCTGCGTTTCTACATCCAAAAATGCTGTCACCTAGGTGTGAATGGAGCCTTAGGCCCCATTCACACCTAGGCGTATGGTAATATGGCCCAAAGTAGTCCCGGGACCTTTTCAGGCGTGGGCCGTTTTGTAGGGCGTTAGGGACGGGCGGAAATACGGCAAGGTGGGAACGAGGGCATTGACTACAATGCAATTTATATTTTTGACCGTTTTGTAGAGCGTTCGTCGAGCGTAGAACGCCCTACAAAACGGTCAGGTTTGAACGAGGCCTTATATTCATATTTCTCAAAGCATAGCACACAGTTGATACAATATTGTGAACTTCTACTCCAGGTTACTAATAGAGCAAACAGCTTACCTCCCATTAGGCCCCATTCACACCAGGGCAGATGGGTTTCAATGAATTTTAAAAAAGCGGGTTTGGGCGTTTTTAATCGCGTTTCAGTGCTGAAACGCAATTAAAAACGCCCATAAACGCGCTTATTAGCGCGTTTCTATTGAAATCTATATGGAATCCACGCTCAGCGTGAAAAAAATAGCTCAGGGAGCATTTCGGGCAGCAGGCGGTTCGGATTGTGCGGAGACACACGATCGCATAAATGGTCCCCATAGGAATGTATGAGATTGTTACTGTTGGCGGTTCAGCGTGGACAAATCCGCGCGACTGAACCGCCCTGGTGTGAACAGGGCCTTAAAAAAAAAAAAGTAAGGCATTGCTTTGGGGGAACTGGTATGGACTCTTACACCACACGCGATAGCGATATTGCGCTGGCATGCAATTTAACAATGTGTTGCAATATGCACTGCATTGCTTTCCTTGCCTGTTTGGAATTCCAATGCTCACTGCAGTACACAGATCAAATGCAACCTGTCCTATTGTCTCTCTCTCAGTGCACACCTACAGCAGGCATTGGTGTGAACTAACCCCACAGAACTTAATGGTATTTTTCTTGACTTTGCATTTTGATAGTGTTGAGTAGTTTAGCCCAAGGCTGGGGGTATAAACAGACCGTAAGCAGTAGATAGGGGAAAACGAATGCTTTAAATGTACATGAACCACGTCCAAGGTAGTGATAATTAAGTAAAACTTTTGTGTGCTCTTTAATTCCTTTGATGTGATGTCATTGGTTTCTGGGAAATAATAGGCTGCATGATTTTTAGTAACGAGGGTGAAACTGCAGCAGAGTGAAACCCTGAGTGAATCGGTGGTGGGCACACCCAGACCCTTTGACCTGCTCTTCACCCTCTTGGTGCTATAGGCATCGAAGGAGAAAGGAGAACACATTCGACCTCGCCATCTTCCATCACACACTGCTTTGTGTTGCTCCAAGAAGACGGATGGGTGCCAAGCTTCACATAGGCCCAATGAAAGGCTCCTACCTTTCTCCATGTTCCGTGATTGATCTGTTTTGTGCATCCCGACAGGGTTTATTCAAGTGCTGAAAACCCGTTCCATCACTCTCTCCCTTTTGAGTGATCTTCTCTTTTGATTTCAGTGTCCTGCCTGAGCACATGGCAGACAAATTAGAGGACCTGATGTATTTCCCAGATGGGATCAGCCTTAAGTGTGATTAAAATAAATGTGTCACTCATGCTTAACTTCACTCCTGTGGCTTGAATATTTTTGGTAATGTTTCATTTGCTCCTTTTTTTATTTTAACAAAAATGTTTCCAGGGACTCTTTGATGGTGAGCTAGTGTAGCAGAAAGCACGATGCATATTACTGCCTGAGGATTTGAAATTTATCCAGTCCCCCAGCACTGTCAGGCAGGCCGTTAATGGCCTGATCATGCTTCAGTCTCACAGCCCAATGGGATGACTGGGCAAGAATCTGGTAATTTAGGGGTAACCTTAAAGTGACACTAAACTCAGGAGTTGAACCTTAAAAATTGAAGTCCCTAACCTCAGAGCTAGGTTATTTTTCTTTTAAATAAATATTAATGTAATTTTATTGGTATCTATCTACCAGTAGCTGCCTCATTTCCCACCCTCGGCTTATATTCAGGTCAATACTTTTTCCCAGTTTTTTTTGGTCAAATTAGGTACCTCGGCTTATATTCGGGACGGCTTATACTCGAGTATATACGGTATATAAATATATAAATTCTTTTTTTTCAGAGATTATTTGAGGATCTACAGCAGAGTGATACACAAATAAGATACATTTTTGTTAATAATTAAGGAACTTGAATGCATTTTTAAGGTTTAATTCCTGAGTTTAGTGTCTCTTTAAAATATGTTGGCTAGAACTGCTGCCCTAGAAAGTACAACACTCTTGAATATTTTTAGCACTGTTTAACTTGGCTCAAAGTGGCAACCACTTTACACCAGAAGCAGCAGCTGGTTCCAGTACTTGGTCTATTTGGGGGGGAGAACAGGCCTGGGTCTAGGGTCTGGTGTTCTCTTTGCTATTGATGTGTGTGGTGTCCTCATGCCAAGATCAATAAAGCTCTCTAAGGCCCTCAGAAAGTTGTGGATGCCTAGAAGTCTGGCAGTGGATTTAAAAGATCATCAAATGATTTGAAATCAATAATTTCACTGTAAGGAAAATAATCTGTAAGTGGCTTAAAATGACTGCGAACTGGCTGAACCAGCAAATTCAGCCCAAGAGCTGACTGTTTCATGCTAGCAATGTGATTCTGGGGTGTTCAGGTAACTCTTAACAGTTGGTATCAAAGTGCATTCATCTATAATCAGAAAGCAATTGCACCAATTTAACCCTCCTAAGTGATTTATTTAGAAAAGGCCTTTGTTGTCCAGAGCAAGGCTACAATTGAATATGTTGGCAAAGACCAGGCCTTCTGGAGCAATGTGCGTAAGACTGATCAGTGAAAGATAGAGTTCTAACAATAGACATGTTTGGTGAAAACTGAGGACCGTATGTTAGGCAAAGGACAACTGTGAAGCATGGTGCTGGAAATGTTATGGTTTCGAGTTGGTGTGATGCTCCAGGACCTGGGCAGCTTACAGTCATCAAATAAACTATACATTCTGCATCATATCAAAGTGTGCTTGATGAGAATGTGATGCCATCTGTCCGTGCGTGGACCATTTCTGGCTGTGCACCACACCACAGTTCACAATGTGCTGCAGTGCATATTGGCAAAGTGCATTGGGATGTCATTCAGAATGAATGGTACTGCATCACACCAATACAAGTAATGCATTAACGCAATGCGATAGTGTGTATGGGCCAGTGAATGCAGTTTTTTGTATTTATTAAAATAAATATTTCAGTGTAGTTTAAATGAAAAGATAAATATCTTAATTTGATTTCCGCCTCTGGTAATCCCCTGTACAGCAGGAGAGGAGAGGCAGTCCTTGAGGCCAATCAGGTGGCCTTGTAATCACATGTACTGCCAAGACTATAGAGACAGGAGGAGAGAACAGAGAGATGTTCATCAGTCTTGCTCCTCCACTGTCCAATTATGATGTGATGGCCAGCCTGTAGCGGAGATAAGTCATTTCAGCATTCTGGCTGTGCTGTGCGGCAGGACTGTGTAAATCTTAAGACTGGGTGGACAGAAGGACAAATCATTTGGCAGGTTCAGTTGTGTATTTAGTGGTTTGCGTACAATTTGCGCATAATTCCTCACCAAATAGCCACCTAGACTATAAATTATCATTTCACTTGTGTATATTTGCATGTCTCCTATTCGTTGATGTAATGTTAATTTCGTACATTCCACACAGGCATTTACAACAGCAGTGATGTAGCAACATCCTTCCCCAGTGCCCTGTCTGGATCCAGCACCCCAGTGTCCAGCTCACACATGTCACACATGTATGCTGCCAATCATCTCCAACCAGGAGGAGCCTCATCCCCATTACCCTCCTCATCAACTACTTCTCATGCCAGCATTACTTCAACTCAGGTAAGCAGCTTGGATGATTCACATGTGTTGGTTTGTATAATAAAGTCCAATATGTCCCCCTCTGGAGCAATGTGCGTAAGACTGATCAGTGAAAGATAGAGTTCTAACAATAGACATGTTTGGTGAAAACTGAGGACCGTATGTTAGGCAAAGGACAACTGTGAAGCATGGTGCTGGAAATGTTATGGTTTCGAGTTGGTGTGATGCTCCAGGACCTGGGCAGCTTACAGTCATCAAATAAACTATACATTCTGCATCATATCAAAGTGTGCTTGATGAGAATGTGATGCCATCTGTCCGTGCGTGGACCATTTCTGGCTGTGCACCACACCACAGTTCACAATGTGCTGCAGTGCATATTGGCAAAGTGCATTGGGATGTCATTCAGAATGAATGGTACTGCATCACACCAATACAAGTAATGCATTAACGCAATGCGATAGTGTGTATGGGCCAGTGAATGCAGTTTTTTGTATTTATTAAAATAAATATTTCAGTGTAGTTTAAATGAAAAGATAAATATCTTAATTTGATTTCCGCCTCTGGTAATCCCCTGTACAGCAGGAGAGGAGAGGCAGTCCTTGAGGCCAATCAGGTGGCCTTGTAATCACATGTACTGCCAAGACTATAGAGACAGGAGGAGAGAACAGAGAGATGTTCATCAGTCTTGCTCCTCCACTGTCCAATTATGATGTGATGGCCAGCCTGTAGCGGAGATAAGTCATTTCAGCATTCTGGCTGTGCTGTGCGGCAGGACTGTGTAAATCTTAAGACTGGGTGGACAGAAGGACAAATCATTTGGCAGGTTCAGTTGTGTATTTAGTGGTTTGCGTACAATTTGCGCATAATTCCTCACCAAATAGCCACCTAGACTATAAATTATCATTTCACTTGTGTATATTTGCATGTCTCCTATTCGTTGATGTAATGTTAATTTCGTACATTCCACACAGGCATTTACAACAGCAGTGATGTAGCAACATCCTTCCCCAGTGCCCTGTCTGGATCCAGCACCCCAGTGTCCAGCTCACACATGTCACACATGTATGCTGCCAATCATCTCCAACCAGGAGGAGCCTCATCCCCATTACCCTCCTCATCAACTACTTCTCATGCCAGCATTACTTCAACTCAGGTAAGCAGCTTGGATGATTCACATGTGTTGGTTTGTATAATAAAGTCCAATATGTCCCCCTGCACTCCTTGCAGCGTCTCCGGCCAAAATCACAATAATGGAACTTGCTGTGATACTCACGGATGGTGCCGTGCACATCAAACAGCAAATGAATAGGAATCGCCAGCACTCAGTAAAAGATTTGAAATGATAAAGTCCATCTAATCAGACAGATCGTCATACACGTTGCAATATTTATAACCGACGTTTCGGGGCCACGTAGGGACCCTTCATCAGGACAACAATGTAACCCCTGAATTATGATGTATGACGATCTGTCTGATTTAGATGGACTTTATCATTTCAAATCTTTTACTCAGTGCTGGTGATTCCTATTCATTTGGTTTGTATAATGACGCAGTGCTGAGATAGTTCAAGATGCCACGGTTTACCTCGATATGTTGTGTATAGATATCTAGCAGCACATCATCATTATTATACAGGATTTATATAGCACCAACATTTTGCGCAGCGCTTTACAATATAAGGAAGACATTACAATCACAATACAAGACAAGATGGTAAGGAATGCCCTGCCCGTGAGGGCTTACGGTCTAAAAGGGAGGAGCAAGTTATACATGAGAAGGTAGCTGTGTGGGGATGAATTGTTTCAGTTGTTTCCAATCATGGAAATTGGTGTTGAACACTTTAATAACTGCCTGCTGAGGGGCTCATTAAATGTGTCAGCAGTGATTCCATTGGTAGCTGCCATCATCTGATTCCTAGGACTGATTCCCACCTCCATCCTCCAGACTCCTTCAGTCAGCTGGGACATGTCTCCTCATCTCCCAGCCAGGAGGTTCAGGCTGTGCCAGCAGTACGTAGCGGTCTGCTATGGTAATTCCTACACTAGCTATATCAGATTAATTGCGTTGTGAGTTTTAGTCATCTCTGCTTTTGGAATATGTCATACAGACACCTTTGTTTAAATGGGAAGTATTGAGTCTTTTCAGTGGGCACATATTTTAGGTTATTATGGCAGTATTTGCCTTAACGCTAAATTCCAGAGGGGGGAAAAAAAAAAACTCGCCTTGCAGTAGGGTGGGGGTTGCCTCTGCACTGCAAGAGTTAAAGCAGAACTCTCTATCAATTTTTTTCACCTTTTTGAAGTGGAGCTACTCCCGCAATGCAAGGGATAAGTGCTTGTTCTTACCTAGGGTCAGAAATAAAAAAGTTATACTCACCCAATCCCCTGAGACAGCTTGCTCTTAGACTGGTCACTGGAGCCTCATTCCCCCTTCTCTGCAGCAGTTTATGGTCCTGTGGGTCCTTCTGTTCTATACATTGCAGGGAAATTTATGAAATCTGGAGCAGATTTGTACTGCAGCCAATCAGCTTCTATGTCTCATTTTCAAATCCTACCTGAGCAAACTGAAGAGAGATGCTGATTGTTGTAATGGGCAACTGCTCCAATTTCTGTTTGCTCTGGTTTTGATAAATTCCCCTCACTGTGTATAGGACGTAAGGACGCTGAGAGACATACCATCGCTGCAGTGGAGGGGGAGAAGGGCAGGAAAGAGCACTGTAAAGCTCCGTTCATGTATAGAGAAATTTAGGTTGTAAGCTCCTTGGGTGCAGGGGCTGATGTGAATTTGCAGTATGTAAATTGTCGGCTCTATATAAATAATACAGTAACACTGGCCATACACTATGCACATTTTGGCCGGCATCCCTCCATCAGCTGATTGTAAAATCTTTGATCAAACAGATGCAGCAGCCAATTAGCTGCTGGCTCTGTTCAGGTATTTTTGTCTCTTATTCCGATCTTCTTCTTTTCTGATGTTGTCATCTGTCCCTCCAGCGGTGTGGCGGCTCTCCGATCCAGCGCTGACTGCTCTGTCCCTCCGATCCAGCGATATCTGCATGCTGGCGCACGCAGCCAAAGACTTACATTGCGTCTCTGCTCGTCTCCCGGCCGAGAATCCGAACTGCGCATGCGCCCGCCCCAAGATCCTTTGCGGCCGCACAAGCAGTTCCTGATTCTCGGCACTGGAGCGCACAGCGATAACGAGTTAAGTTTAAACCGCTGTTAAAACATTTTATTTTTAACTTTTTGCCTATATCTACTGCTTGCTAGCAGTAGATATAGGCAAAGAAACTGGAGGGTTTAGAACCCCTTTAAGTGAACATGGTCACCCTGGGACAGGAAGCGTGAATCTGGCATGATGTAAAAGAAGCCTAAGAAAAGAAAACTAATGCAACCATCACATGAAAGAATTGGTAAGCTGCAATACATTCCTTTTCTGTTCTCGGGTTTAGATGAGCTTGAAATCTTCAAAAAGAAGAACTGTTGCTGCGGCTTTTCCAGCTCCCCGGCAGTGTTTTCTTTTGTCCCATGTAAATGTGGAGAAAAATATAAATAAAAGGTTCATTAAATAGAAATGGAATTCTTGTGCTGAATGCTATTCTTCCACGTATACACTGCCTACAGTTATCATAATACACTATTTTCCCTAATAGTGGTCCTTTTTATAGTCCTGAATAGCCTCCCTCCAATGCCAAAGCCCCTCTTTAGTGTCTTTGTTGCCCTAGCTACACGGATTTTTTTTTATTTTTTTTTTAAGCCGCTCTGGAAGTTGCATTTTTATAATAGTCCTGGAAGGAATGCGACAACAGCACACAGAGAAACCTCTCTGCATTTCAGTCAGAAAATAAACAATTTGCCCAGCTCTGTAATTTGCTGCCTCAGATTAAATCAAACCATCTTTCCACTAGTACACTTCTATTTTGTTCTGGTCCTTTTCATTTTAATCTTATCTGGTAATCATTGTTGTCCGCAGTATCTATTTAAACCAATTATGCCGCAGTCATTTGTCAAACAAAACATGTACAGCTGTTTACATACAGTCCTATCGCAAGAGATTAGGTTAAAGAATAGAAAAGGGTCTTTGCTTACATGGGGAGCACAAATATTCAAGCACCGGTACTTCTCACATTTTCAGATGTGATCGTTAAAACAACAAATAACGTCTAATCATTTGGGGTTACAATAGTATTTTTGGGTTTGGGCTGTTCAACTAGTTTCCTCATTACACATTTCATGGTTGCTTATTTTTTACCTTTTATGACAATATTTTATATTAATCTTAGTATACTCATTTCATGCAGCTTTTTAACGAGGACTTGCAATTTAAATGGCCACTTTACTTGAATCAGTAGGATGCATGCTAACCTAAAAAAATAGGACCTCTTCTTGCAATGAATAAATAAAGCAAAATCAAAGCACAAAGCACATGGACTGTAGCTACTTAAAGTACTGTAAGTTTTTTTTCATGTCTTCGAGACTGCACAAAGATTTTTCTTGACCAAGTACATTGGGTGTACCAGGGTGGGTATTTAAGGTTGGATTATCTTAGTGGGGAATAGGAAGGGAAGGCTGGGGGGTTTTATAGGCAAAGTGTCGCTGTACTTAAAAGAGAACTATGAGGCAAGTGTTTTTCCCCATTGTTCTCTTAAGGGTCACGGGAGGACATATACTAGCGTCCTCCCATGACCCAAAGCTCAGTGTAGCTCGCAATATACTAAGACCGCTGCAGCCGGGACGGATCCCAACAATGCTGTCGAGATCCACCCAGCTGCGTGAGTGAGAGCGGGCTCTGCCTATCTAGAGGCAGAGCCAGCTGTGCCCGCCTTCTCCCCCGTCCGTTCCGCCAGTCAGCGCTGGAGGATCGGGGAGGGGGGGGATCCCTGCAGGGAGCGGTGACTGACAGTCACCGCTCTCTGCAGGGAGATGACCGAGAAGTGAGCGAGCGACAGTATGTGTTCGCTCACTTCCCAATCTATTGAGCCGACGTGTGACAGTTACATTGTCACACATCAGCTCGAACTATGAGGATGAGTGTAAATCAATCACCTCCATAGTTCTTATTTGAATCAATAGGATGCATGTTAACCTAAAAAATAGGACCTCTTGCAATGAATAAATAAAGCAAAATCAAAGCCTTAAACACATGGCCGGTAGCTATTTGAATACTGTAAGGTTTTTTTTCATGTCTTCAAGACTGCACAGATATTCTTCTTGACCAAGTACATTGGGTGTACCAGGGAGGGTATTTAATGTTGGATTATCTTAGTGGGGACTAGGGAGGGAAGGCTGGGGTTTTTTATAGGCAAAGTGTCACTGTACTTAAAGTTCAGTAATTAAAGTAAGCGTCAACTGAGGAGGTAATCTTAAAATACATTGAGGGAAATGTATCAAAACTGGAGCAGACAATATCTGGAGCAGCTGTGCATGGCAACCAATCGGCTTTTCTCCAAAAATATGTAACCCCTAAACAAAGAAATCCCTTTCATGGAGCTGTCTAGTAACCAAGTAACACAGTTAGTATCTTATGGTATATAAGGCAAATTTTATAGAAAAATTACACAAAACATCAAATCACCTACTACAAGACATCTAAAAAATTGATTTTAGATGTCTTGTAGTAGGTGATTTGATGTTTTGTGTAATTTTTCTATTAAATTTGCCTTGTATATATATTTGTTTAGGGGTTACATATTTTTTGATTTATCTTACTGAAACCCTGGAGACTAGTCTACACTAATGTTATTTGTAGCGTAACTCCTTTCTCCCCTATTTTGTTCACAATCGGCTTTTCTCTTTCACTTTCAAATCTTAACTGGACAAACTGAAGAGAGAAGCTGATTGGTTGCCATGGGCAACTGCTCCACGTTCTATGTGCTCCAGTTTTGATAAATTTCACCCACTAACTATTAACAAAAATATATCTTATTTGTGTATCAATCGGCAGTAGATCCTCCAATCATCTCTGAATTGGTGCTGACACTGTCCTTCCTTCTGGAGGGGGGCTACTTTTTTCCCCCATGGTCCCTGTGTGTGTTGTAAAGTAGCCACCGATCCAAGCTCACTCCCGTGATGGTCTACAATCTCATATTCATTTACTAATTTGTATTGAGATTGTAGTCTCTCATGGGAGTGAGCTTGGAGTAATGACTACTTTACACACAGGGACCATAGGGGACAAAAGTAGCCCCCCTCCAGAAGGACAGTGTCAGCACCAATTCAGAGATGATTTGAGCATCTACAGCCGAGTGATACAAAAAATAAGTAGGGATGTTCAGTTACCAGTTCAGATACCAGTGCCGATACTGGCGCTCCACCACTGTTCTAAAATCATTAGTCTGTATTGTTTTAGAAAAACTGTCACATGACAATAAACAAAATCATTACTTGTACTTGGAAAAAAATGGTATCGGTGCATCCCTTATATACAGTATGTTTAGAAAAAAAAAAATCATACATTAAACAGGAATGCACAAATCCCAGGAGCTCAGTGTGCTTCTTACAAATGACATCTGTATTTTTGTTATTAGTGAAGGTGCTTGAATGCATGTTTAAGATTTATCTCCTGAGTTTAGTGTCACTTTAAAGTACTTTTTTTAAAGCCTTTTCTATTGCCTGTTTAATGTTCTCTCTCTCTGACTGCATAAATATAAATGTAAGCTCCTCGCTGGCTCCTGAATTCACTTGTAATTTGATAAGGTCTCCATTCAGCTGCTCAGTACAACCTTCAAGCAAACATCAAGTTGTTTAGGGCTTCCCTAGGGAGTGCTAATGATCGCTTATGACCATGAGAAATGTTTGGTATTGCACACACAGTTTTCTGACCTATTGGCAAGGTATTTGTTGAAACATGAATGTCGGGGACCCAGTTCTCATGGGTATGAGGCCCTTACTTTAGGTAGGCTTATATTTATTGATAGAGTGGCCTGAATATTATGTTTCCCATTTGTCTGATTTTTTCTCGCATGTTTGCATGTGTATGTGGGGGGGCGGGGGACTTTAAAACATTTTTTGTGTTATTTTTTTTTTATTATTATTTGTGAATATTTTTTTGGGCTTCTTTATTTTTTTTAATGCTGTATTTTTTTTTTTTAAACTTTTTTTAGACAACTTTATTGCTATAACATAGGGGATTAAGAAATCCCCTATGATGTCACCTAAGGACCCCCCGAGAAGCTGATGAAGCAGAGATCTGCTTCATCAGCTTTTCTCCGGTGTTCTGCACCGGAGAGTGACACTGAATGCAGGAAGTGATGTAATATACATCACTTCCTGCATTCGGGGACAGGAAGAGAGATCAAAGGGAAATCGAGTAATGATCTCCCTTTGATCTGCTGTTAGAGCGTTGCCGTGCCTGTCCCAGCCGCACCGGCCACATCGGATCATGGAGCGGCAGCAGCTACGAGGAGACATAGGTATGGGGGGGAGGGAGGCCGCACACCCGCAGCTCCTGCAAGCAATCGGCGTCTCTAGAGACGCCTGATCGCTTGTATGTAAACAGCCATCGCTGGCTGTTTACATGCTCACAGTTTTCCCTCTCGTGTGCGCGCTGAGTGCCGCACTCGAGAGGGGGGAGGGACAGGACGTCTTAAGACGCCCTCCCGCTCCTAGCAGACTCCCGTCCGGCCGTTCACAAACGGCCATGGACGGAAGGTGGTTAAGGTGATGTTAAATTCAGAAAACAATTAGTCCATTCTATGCACAGCAACCTGAAATCTGTGGAGATTAAGAGGGGACATGATTTTGATGTACAAAATGTTTAGTGGTCATGGCAACATCAGCAATAAACTGTTTATAGAAGGGGCGCCCACAATTTTTCATCTGGAGATCTACTTTTCAAATGACGAGCTGAATGAGATCTACCAACGAAAAAACACCTGCATTCAGGGGCGGGAGGGGGCTTGGCGGTGCATTGAAGTCAATGGCACCGCAGGCAAGCACCTCGCCCACAGTGCGATCGCCTGCACCCGGAACCCAGGCACATTAGTGCCTGCGTTCCAGTCCAGTGCGATCCGCAAAAATGCTGCGAGCACTGTTTTTGCAGATCGCACTGGACCGGAATGCAGGCACTAATGTGCGGGCGATCGCACTGTGGGCGGGGGACATGCCTGCGGTGCCATTGACCTCAATACAACCCCACACCCCCTCCTGCCCCTGAACACAGGGAGTCGGCCGGCTTACATTCCAGTGCGTCCTAGAGGCCCCGGCGTCTTATCCTCCTGTGGTGCTCGTGTGGCGTTGCACATGGGGAGAGGTGTCCTGCCCCTTTCCATCTGCGCCATCTTAACACATTCAGCCGGCAGCCGCACCCCTGGGGGGAAATCATAAATGAACAGGAAGTGATGTAAATCACATCCTGTTCATTTATACTGGGGAAACATAGTACTATGTGTCCCCAGTTATTTACATACACTGGAGTGATCAGCTGATCGCTCCAGTGTTTGTCCTGCACACAGGACCGGTACATATCACTGATATGTACCGATCCTCTGCCGCTCGGTAACGCCCACAGGGGGTCAACTTCTCCCATGGATCTCCCCTGCTCTCCCGGGCAGAGGCAGCGGGGGATCCGACACGAAGCCCACAGCGGGGTGGGGGGAGGGGGCGGAGCCGCTGTCACAGAACTAAGGCCTGATCTGTGAGGGGAGAGAGAGGCGCCGACTGTCAGATCCAGACCGAGCGTCTCTCTTTCCTCACCGCTCGGCATTAGTTCTGTGACAGCGGCTCCGCCCTCCCCCGCCGCCGCTTCCTTCACTTCTTCTCGGAACCCCACTGCATACAGATGGGGAGAGCAACGGGAATCCAGAGAAGCCCCACCGGCGGGAGAAGAGGACATCGCGATCAACCTTATGGGCACCCCTGGTTTACAGGAAACTCCATAACAAAGACTAGAGGCCACCACCTAAAACTGGTGGAGAAAAGATTTACCCACAAGGGACACAGGGGCTTCTTTTCAGTTAGAGCGGTTAAATTCTTGCTTCCACAAGAGGTAGCAATAATTTAGATACCTTCCTTAGAGCACGATACATACAGGGGTACAGGTACTCTTAAAAACAAGGTCACGCAGGGACTCGTGTACACACATGCACAATCACAGACAGACACACAAAGGTTGAACTTGATGGACCTGTGACTTTATTCAACCTCAAATACTATGTAAGGCAAAGTCCTGTGATGGGGTCCAGATCCAGAATGTTTGGTTCCCAGACTTGAGTTCAAATGGGAGTACTATTATTAGATGATCTTGAAGTCTGTTTGCAGCTTTAGTTCAGTGCTGGACACGACCCAGAAGCCAGGAAGCTTGTACACCTAAGAAAATTACAGCTCACCCTAATTTTGTTTTTAACCTTAATTCAAGAATAAAACGGCCCATATACTGGGAGATTCTCATACGAACATCCATATGAAAACTCTCATCAGAACATTCGATAATGCCATCAGAAACTTGAATGTCATTCGAAATTATTCGGGTTTAACATTTGGTTTTTGAAATGAATGGAGCTTCTCAAATGAAAACCACATTCACTGTTGGTTTTGTTCGAGAACAATTTTGCATCCTGCTCATCTGATTTTTTTTTCCCCCCATCACTACAGTTGAAAACGATTGTCAATTTGACCCCATTAACTATTAGAGAATCGAACGGACATTCCAAAAACACATTTTTTTCAAACTAAATTCTACTTCTCTAAGATCAAGTCAGCGAGAGAATGTGTTACCAGCTTCAAAAAATTATTATCTCCGACATTTAACTAGCTGGTGCTTTGTTCATTTTGCATTGGATAAACCATAACAGCAGCAAAGTATCCCCAGAAATCATGTTCGCTTTATTGTTAAAAGTGTGTCAAGGAGTGACAAGGAGGCTGAAACCTGATAGGGAATTTGGAGAGAAGCTAAGCTTGTAGGTATAAAGAACATGAGCTCAAAATCTGCACCAGTTTCCATGCAGGAAGAGGTCAGAGGGTGGGGTAGAATCAAGAGGAATTTGCAGCTAGGGGGGAAATTCTTAGGTAACATGTGACCCAACAGGAAGAACAAAGGAGCCCCAGTACTAAAGTAATCCCGTATTCTGTCTAATTAAAATCCTTCCAATCTTATTTTAGCCCTTGTCCCAGTGAGATTGGCTTCTCATTGAAATCATCATTCAGGCCAAGTAAAGTGAAGGCAGTTGCACGGTCTTGCACGGTGCTGCATGCTGAGACAGCTGCATCTTATGTTTCCCTCTCAGCCGTAAATGCTTTTTGCCTCCAAGCTGAAGCTTATTTAGTGTGGCTTATCTGGTGCTGCTGTAGCAACCATCAGTCTCCAGGCAACCCAGATGCATTGACCTCTTCATTGAACTGAGTGTAGCAGGACCTCAATTTAGCTGCCTAAAACAATAGTGACTGAGCCGAATATGAAGACCATATTGTCTGGTACAAGTTCCGGAGCTTTTATTTTTTGTTCTCTCCTTTCTTAACCCCCCCCCCAGTTCCTCAATTTAGGAAAACATTAGCCTTAAATATTGGATGCACTTCATGAAACGATAAAAGAAAATCATATTGACCGGGTTTCTCCATTGTTTTCGGTTTGGCTTTGTTTTGCATTATTCTTCAACGAATACTGTCTGTACCGTAACTACATTTCACGTGTACGACATGCTGTAAAATAGTCAAAAGCAGTCTCATTGAGAATATCTGATTTTGTATTTTGTTGAAGTCGTAGTATTGAAAGAAAATAGAAATGTAAAAGAAACTTAGGGGAAAAAATGTAACAAGTATAATTGGTTTGTTGTAGTTTTCCACTGTTTGAATAGTATTTGTACATTCTGTTCTTTGCTTTACTTACACAATATTTTCCTATCTTTCTCACATGGGGGGGGCGGGAAATTCATTCAAACGTTTGCAACACTTTTCTGGCGTTCTGGCAATATTAAAGTCCTGCACCAAATTAATAAAAAAACCATGTGACTATTTTTATTAGTATTATTAGTTAGTTCTTATGTGCAACACTTTTACATTCTGGTGCTATGGCTGCAACGTATTATGAAATACCACCCCATCAATAAGAAAAGTGGATCCATATAAGACGTCTTCCACATGGGAGCAAATTGTGCCGCAGGCAACATTCTTCAGCAGATTCTTATACACCTTGCATCCAGTCACCTGAATCTGTCGCAAGTTGCGCCATTTGTTGCTCTTTATGCTGTTTGTGAATTTCAGGGATTATTTTTTCAGAAAGGAAAACTCCACTCAAAGAATTATATTGTACAATTTCTGCACAAGCAATTTTATAATTAAAATATATTTCTTGTTCAATAATGTATCAAATATTCCAAAAGAAAAATACACGTATACAAACTGTTATGGAGGCAAACGTATACCTCCATGAGCCTATATCCAACCACTCAAAATACAGAAAGTGAAAACCAATCGGTGGCTGCAGAAAGTAAATATAAAATAAGTGCAAACATAAACCATGAACATTCCAACAACATAAGTAAATTACAATATCTTTCGATTTTAGTTTAAAGCCATTTATTTTTAAAGCTTCCCCTCCCCCAAAAATAACTTCCTTGTAGCCGTGGCAAAAGTACAATCTAGACAGAACTTTTAAGAATTCTCATCTACTTGGCTTGTAATTGGCTTATGTGCACAGAGCTTGGAATAAAACCACCGTCTATTTCAATGAGCCTTTCATCTTTGGTAATACTTGCCAAGGGTGCTCCACATCCACAGGGGTGCAGGATTTTTTTTAATTTTTTTTAATTACAACACTGGGTCTGATTAAGTGATTATGGTAAGGAGACCCTTCCACTTGGCATTCACTTTTTGGGGGTGTTTTCGAATGTTCATAGCCCCAATAAACTTTGCTAATTTACTTGCAATGTATATAGTTGGCATGGATGGGTTTTTTTCCAGCAGAACTGTAGTGAAAGTTCAAATAAACATTAAAAATCAAAGTGACATGACGGTATATGTATTTGATACGGTTTAGCTTTGCATGTTCAGATATCATTTTGAAAAAACAATTCAGAAACTAGGTTAACATTCAAGATATTGAATATTGTAACCTAATGCAATAACTTGGGCTACTAAAGGAAGACAACATGTACCAGGAAACCTAACCCCTGTTATGAATATATTGAATATTTATATATATTTTTATAGAGTTCTACATTTTAAGGGGTCCTAAAACAGACTTTATAACCTAACATTTACTTACAAGTATTAGATTGGGTTAGCCAGTCTTTGATGGTCCTCCTATTAGACTAATCACTCGCCATACACATTCATATATTGTTTTAGATTTGATATTGGTTAAACAAAATTGAAAAACTGCTGTGAAGTTTGATTTAATTAACATTTCAATGGATTGCATAGGTTTCCCTTAAAACTCAACTCCAGCTTGGGCATAAAAAAGAAATGTCACTCCTAATCCTTTTCTAAAAATTGGAAAGCTGCTCCAGCTGCTATACTTACCCCATTTTTGGTGCTGTACCCCACAGACTCGCCCTGCTACCCAATCCAGTGATGCTAATTGCCCTTCTTTTGCATCATTCAGCCCACTTCCTGTGACTCCAGGGCATTAGGCTGCCCATAGACCTCAGGGAACAATAAAAGGTGGGGTAAAAAATGGTGGCCTGCCAGCTAGTCTGTCCAACTGGCTAGTTCTACAAGATGAGACACTTGGAGCTGTCAGGGGCAGACTTGTAGACTTTTGGTCATTTCCTTATTTATCTGAAAACAGGAGGATAATTATTTTCCGAAATAAAAAAGCAGAGACACTCGTGAATGTTGAAGCCATGGATGGGCAACGATCTCTAGAGTTGTTTTAATTTCACTATATTAAAGGGACACTACACAAGTTAAATCTTAATACATTCAAGTACATGAACTATTAATGTATCTTATTTGTGTATCACTCGGCTGTAGATCCTCAAATCATCTCTGAATTGGTGCTGACACTGTCCTTCCTTCTGGAGGGTGGCTACTTTTGTTCCCCATGGTCCCTGTGTGTGTTGTAAAGTAGTCACCGCTCCAAGCTCACTCTAATGATAGCCTAGAACTTCAATACAAAATCAGTAAACTATACATGAGATTGTAGTCCATCATGGGAGTGACCTTAAAGCGGTGGCTACTTTACAACACACACAGGGACCATGGGGAACAAAAGTAGCCCCCCTCCAGAAGGAAGGACAGTGTCGGCACCAATTCAGAGATGATTTGAGGATCTACAGCTGAGTGATACATAAATAATAGAGGTGCACCGAAATGGAAATTTTAAAACCGAAACGAAACCGAAATTAAAAAAATGTCAGGACGAAACTGATACCGAAAATGTTTTTTATTTTTTCAAATATTTTATTTATTTATATTTTGTAAACTTTTACATTTTTTTACATTTATTT